>NW_015113270.1:81181-95128 GCF_001443285.1 Poecilia latipinna | reverse complement strand
TGTTTTGTTTTTTGTCATGGACTCACCAAACACACATGTCTAAATATATACACTTTAGATTATGTATTTCACAAAAAAATTAGATTGAAATAGATGAGTTTTCTATGAATGATTTGGAGTTAAGTTGCACAAAAAAATCCACAAATAGGCAGGAGTTTACTGAATTACCAAAACTTTGCATCAACCCTTCCTCCTTAACAAGAACATGGTGACAGTGGAAAGAAAAAACAGTTTTAACTGGAAGAAACATCCCATAGAGTCATTCTCAGTACCTGTAATAACTCCATAAACTCTACTGTGCATGTTTTGATTTGAATTAATCAAATTATCCTTTAAATGAACTTTTCAACTCGTATTAGCTCAGATACCTGATTCTGGATTGTTTTTCTCTCTTCGTTTTACCTGTCAGCCCTTGCAGCCTTACATATTCTGCACTCTTGAGCTAATCAATAAGTTCATAGTAATTAAGGGCGGTCCAGTCTGGCCTTTTCAGCTTAAGCACCAAGAAGTGGGTCTCCACTGTGACCGCAGCGCTGCTATTACAGGCCAGGAGCCGCTCTTCTTTCCAGAGAAGGGTGGATCACTTTTCCTCTGCACTCGATTCTAATCTCATTGGCTTCATTTTTGCCCTGTGCCAATAAGGTGTAACCTCATTATCCTAATCTGTCTCGCCTGGTGAGGGACAGGTGAAATTATCATGTTGCCTAAATACTGAGCGGCGGAGATAAATCACCCCAACCTGACGTGGCGGCAGCAGGCATTTCAGCGGCTCGTTAGGAGTCTCAGTGTTCAGCTGTGAGCCCGATGGACTGACGGCTCATTTTGGTGTGAAGTGGCTCTGGTGACGGGCGTCTTCTGCTCACTTAATCAGGCAAAGGTTAACGGCAGTAAAAAGAGTCTGGTGGAGATCCTCCACAGCGCGGTGAGCTGCACCGGTCTCTGCAGACATTACTGGCTGCTTGTTCACATTTTGGCTGCTTCCGATTGTCCCAGACGTCGCTGCTAATGGACACAGATCTGTAGAGTAATGCTGCTTTTAAAGATTAAAACTGGTGAGGCAGGATGTCTGGATTCAGAAAGTTTACTGAGTTTGCTGCAGAGGATCACAGTCAAGTTACACAGTTGTGTTTCTCAGCACTTTATACAAAACAGAGGATTGACTGTATTTAAATTTGCTATTTGGCACAATTCAGTTTATTTTAGGGACTTTAATACATACATTTTGATTTACTAATTCTATAGATTTTAACACATTAAGAATTTTAGCACAATTAATTGCAATTTTTTTTTTAGTTACAAAATTCAGAGCCGGAACCTTTGTTACGTGTTTCTGGTACACCCATGAATATGATGCACAACCAGCATCCTCATGGAACAAAGAGCAGCTTCTTTTGATCCACTAGGGCTTAATTATTTATTCAGAAAAATGATCTGATGGGATGCAGTAAAATACTATTGTTGTGCTAACAGGAATTAGCCTATCAGCTAAGCTATTCAAGCCTAAAATAGCATCTCAATGCTAAACATGTAGCAGCAGCAGCAACGGTGTAATAGCACTTTGCACCAATCTGATGGTTACATTAACTAATATCTTTGTTATTGACCTCATATGTCTATTTATTCAATAATTTAGCAGCAAAAAGGGTTTTTGAATTGAAAAATGTTACTTTGTCCACAGTTGTTGATTGTAAAGTTTTGATTAAACATTTTAAATAAGTCCCACCACTAGTTTATTTTTATGGCACAATTTTCCAACAAATTATCTTAAACCACTGCAGAAACCCTTTATGTAAGAATGTCACAACAGTAGAAAGAAACAACTTTCAAAGTACACAGAGTTACAGAAGCAAAATCTCCATTAATGGGTTGAACCGGGAACCTCGAGCCTGAGAGTAGTTTCCATCAGAAAGAATGACATAATTATTATTGCCATCAGCTCAGTCCGGATAGATACAAACTTAGATATAGAAACGCTAACTTCATCGAGTTAATGGCCTCAAATACTTTATCGATGTCTCCAACCAGGCAACAGAGAGACAAACAAAGCAATAAGCCGGGAGTGTTTCCTCTTCAAGTAAAAGCACAGAGACTGACTGCACACGTGTGAATACAGAAGATCAGTCACAACCAGAAAAGAGACACTTTTGGAAACACAGTTAATGTTAAAGGCAGCACTGGTAATTTGCTAATCCTCTGTGGAAAAACAACTCACTCCAGATATTGAGATTTGAATCAGAGGTGCTGCTGTCCATGGTGCTGGACACTCATTATACGCTGAAGAGACAAACATTAGCAGGCTCTGCTGTTCAGTAGTCCCAAAATGAAACAATATTCTTCATTACTTAATAATCAAAACCTTGTAGATTTAGAGAAAGCACAACGACATGTTAGAGCAGTGCAGACAATTTTAGCTCAAACTGTTGAAAAAATCTGTGATTTTTCAGCTTCATTTTTAGCTAAATGCTAATTAGTAAACAACCTGTAAACTGGAAGTTTTCTGTGTAAGAAAGACGCAACATTGATTGATGTGAACCTTGACTTGTGTCACATGACTGTCAGCAAATCCATTTCATCTGAGACCTGCTAGCTGATTTTGATTAGAAGAAATGATGCCTTCAGTGAGCTCAGGAAAAGCTCGGTTCCACGCCTGTTTATGGGATGCTTGCTGGTTACTGTTGATGTTTTGTACCATTCCTCACTTAGACAAACAGAAACCTTGACGGGTTTGAAAAAGCTGATTCTTTTATTCCGTCTGAATAAACCTCTCAGCAAACATCGTCACAGGTCCTACAGAACACATCAGCTCCAAAACTTCACAGCTTTTAAATGCAATTGTCTGCACTGCAAATAGACAGTTGTGTTTTTTCCCTCTATTGTACTGAGCTGGATCCAGAAATGGACTGGCACTTCGTAAACTACAGGCCACCTGCTACACATAAAGATATGTTTATGTTGGTTCTGCACCATGCAGCTTTATCTGCCGGAGTGGAATGAAGCTACGCAGCACAAAGCGACGCATGAAAAGCAGATAAATAGGACGGTGCTGAAAGCAGCAAGAGGAGGCGGTGTGCTGTTCCAAAACCTGCATTGTTCAAAACATTGCATATAAGAAAACATGAACACTTCATAATGGATACGCAAGAAAGATCAATCCTGAGACCGTTTGTGTGCTCTGCTCTGAGTTTGTTGGAGTCAGATGGGCTAAAGAGATGAACAGTTTTCTGGTTGTTGAGGTTCTTCCACTTTCTAAGTTTCCAGTTGGCAGGAAGTGAGTGAGATCAAACAGGATGTGGGTTTTTATAGGTGAGACTAGAAGTAAGCTGGGAGAATAAATCAGAATATTTGTCTCTCGTTGTGGAGGAATTTCAGCTCACTTCTAACAACGTTGCTTCAGTTCATTGAGTTTTCGGTTTCTGCACAGCTCTGTCCAAATCATTTCAGCCACTCTGAGGCTGGACTTTGACTGGGCCGCTGCAACAGCTTGATTCTATTCTTTATCTTACGTTGTGGATTTGTTGCTGTGTCGTACAGATGTGGCGTATTTGAGTCCATGTTTCTTTGATCTGTAGAGAATTCAACTCAAATACGATTTTTTTTTTCCATGTCCAACTTTTTCACAGCAGTCCGAATAACCCAATTCCAATCTTTTCACCTGATTTGTGCCTCTTCCATATGTGACACTAGAACAGAATGGAACAAAATAGAAACTTTTTCATTGTCACCTGAACAACAAAGCTAAATGTGCCTTCAGTTGTTGCCAAATGCGCGCAATAAGACAGGAAAAGCTAAACTGAACACGTGCCATGATAGATTTCAAAGCGTCTGATGGTTGAACGATCATGTAGATTCTCAGCCAACTTTGAGACATGCATCATAATTCTGCACCAGAGAACAGCAGGCGCAGTAAATGCAGACATAAACCGCTCACAGAGAAGTCTGATTGCAGCTACATTTAATTAGTAGCAAGAAAAACCATTTAAAAAAAAAAAAAAAAAAAAAAGGATTTCAGTAAAAAAACTGTAAATGGGTAAGAAGACCTGCTGTGTGAATGTAACTGAGGACTTCCAGGTGTCCAGGTGCTGTGGAAGCCCAGATCATCAGCCCTCCACCTCCGTGCTTTCCTCTGGCCTGAGGCTGTTCGCTTTTCTCCAAACATGTTTCATGTCCAGGGATCTCAGAAGTCTTGAGCTTCGTGCAGTCGGACCTTTGCAAATCTAAATACATAAGTTTTACTGATTCTGCCTGTTTCTAACTGTCCTGCATAAACTCTGACATTTAACATGCAAACTGAAGCTGCTGGATTTGAGTTTTTTGTTAAATATTGTAGTGTGATGTGTCATGTTTTTGTTCTGCTGCTGTTTTTATCTTTTTGTAAATTTTAGAACTAAAAGAGGATTTTTTTTATTTGTTGTGAGACTGAATGATCTAAGATCTTTGTAGCTGGCAGCAGAGCTGAATGCAGAGGTTTCCTCTCCTCATTCGTTGAAAATAAAGATGCTGCTGAACTTTCTTCCAGTTAAAGTTAGTTGATGCAAGTTTCTCTGTAGAGGAAGCGTTATCTTTCTTACAGAGTTGCCCACACAGTCCTTGATTCTGCAGATTGATGCACAAAAGCTGTCAGCTCTTCAAAAAAATAATCTGATGGACCAAAATCATCATGGGTGTTTTCCTCACTCCATTCTTCCGATTGGAAAACACAATTAGATTTGATCATTTGCTGCAGGCAGAGTTGAGCTGTGACATTGGCAGTGATGAAGATTATTGAATGTGTTTGATTTGTTCTTTTAAATGTGAACATTGGAAATTGTTTGTGCTCTGATAAAGTGCTTTTACCAGCGAAGCTGAGGTGCCGGTCTGAATACGCAGCTGCCTGTGGGGCTCGGCTCCTGAACACTGGGCTTATTTAGACACCTTTTTGACACCGAGCTTTGTGGTCTCAATTTCTTGCCACAAAGGCGGGTAAATCAATACATTCACTGGATCCATACATAAGAGCACTGCTGATTTATTCCTGCTGGGCCTCCAAGGAAACATTAGGGATCAGCCAGCCTGGTTAAAATGCTGTAAATACAGAAAACACCCCAGATTTTAAAGCTTTGATGACCTTAAAAAACATCTAGAATAACAAAAATATGTCACTGGAATGATCCAACCTTTACTTTGATCACATTTGGTCAGTAAATTACTCTGGTGCTGCTGTTCGTTTTTAGTAAGATTCCATTTTTCTAATTTATTAATTTTCTTAAACCGATCAATATCTAGGAACTTTTCATCAGTAACCCATGACTTTTTGGTTTCCTCAGGTGCAAATATAATGTGACACAAAGGCCCATTTTACACAGGAGGATGGTTTACTGTCAGACAGCTGCAACAAAGTGTCTCCATAGCAACCCTCAGACACCACATTCATGTAATCTGTTTCTTTGAAGCAGGAAAACGACTTTTTAAAGTTCTACCACCACAAATGTAAACATGTGGAATTTAGTGAAGTCTGTTGGGACTTTGTGCTTTAAAATGCAGCTTTTCAGCAGCAAACAGTCCAGGAGAGTTTAACCTGAAAACTGCCCACATGTCCACTCCGTAGCATGGTGGAGGGTCAGTGATGCTGTGGGTCTGTTTCTCTTTAAACACACAGTCTTCTATGAAACAGAATCAACCTCACCTGATAAAGAATGTCTTTTAAAATATAAATATAGCAAATTCAGGCTTTAGCAGTTTTCAGTTTTTCATTGAATAATTGCATTGAAGTTTCTGAACAGAACGACATTAACGGTACCAAGACCGTATGAAAAAAATATATCCATCAGGGTTTTTTGGTAAAGATTTTATAGTCTTCTGTATTTTAAAACCTAAAAATAGAAATTAAAATTGTGATTGATTATATGATTATTTAAAAATATATATTTTTGTTACTGAACCAGCTTTATAAGTAGAATATAGAGAAAAATACTTCACTCATTTCAGAAAGCAAATAATCTTTCTTGAAAATCCACTCAAAGCTACAGTTACACCTTTCCCTAACACACTTCTTCCTTCCACTAAACTTCCTCTGAATATGTTTTAACTTTTTCTTTTAATTCTATGAGTCAGTCCCAAAATTTGTAAAAACATAAATTACTCATTTAAAGCAAATAATAAAAAAAAGCTTTCATTACATTTATGTTACAGATAAATTGTCCTTTTCTTGCTTAATTGAGTCAGCCGATGTTACTTCCATCCCAACAGGCCATTGAATGCATCACGCAGGGCCGGGAGCTGGAGCGGCCCCGGACCTGCCCCAAGGAGGTGTACCAGCTGATGCACGGCTGCTGGCAGAGGGAGCCCCAGCAGAGGATGGTCATCAAGGACATCCACAGCCGCCTGCTGGAGCTGGTCAAGAACCCGCCCGTTTACCTGGACATCCTGGGCTGACGCGGGCCAGACGCAGCCAGGGAGCAGAAATCAAAGACTCAAAGAGTCGGGATTTACGTAAACGGCTTATGTTGCTTCATTTAAGGCTTTATTTTAAGTTTGGAGATAAGCTTTTCTCCCCATTTCTACTTGACTCAGAGTCCTGCTTTCTGCCCTGAGCTGCTCTGGAAAAATGTCAAATGTTTACCAAAGTGTTGAAAAGTTTATCTGCTGTGGGATCAGTGGGATGGGACGTGCATGGAAAGTGTTGAAGATTTGTTCAAATTTTGCAACTTAAAAGAAAAAGTGTTTTCTGGATTTGGATGCAGCAGGAAGGTATTTGTGTAACTGATCTGAGTGGGGGGTTCATGTAAATGTAAATAAGAAAAACCCAATGAATGTTTTTCATGTGTCAAGTTGTCTGTATCATATACTTATTTTTTAAAAAAGAAAAAGATTTGTTGAATATGAAGTGGAGAGAATAATCCCCATGTTTACATTTAATGTTGACAGAAATGCGTTTCCAGTCAGCGGCGGTTTGACCTGCGACACACACGCCACACTGGCTTTTTCTTCAAAATTAGCAACATTTTAACATGCGACTGTGAGAAAGAAAAAAAAAAAATCAAAGCACTGCAGTGAAATCTGGTAAGAGGGCGAGATGGAGGGGGGGTGAAAGCCTGAGATGGTTTGAGAGGCAACAGATGGATTAAAGAGTAACTCCAGGAGGGACAGATGGCGCTGGAAGAGAAACTGGAGAAAAAAAACAAGATCAGGTGAACAAACCACTGCAGCGCCTCGTGTAAATACTACATGTATATACGCTGTATTAGTGTCTCATTTATGTACAGAAGAGATCAGAAGTTTACATACACTTTTTGGGAGCATGCATTATTAATTTTGGGCTGTTCTTCATTTATTACAACCAACCAGCCTTTTATCTTTATTTTATTTTTTTTATTTTTAATCAGTCCCTGGCTCAGATAAACATTCAAAAACACAAAATATTACCAAATATGTTGTCTGGTTTTTGGACCAAAATAAGAAAACAACTTACAAGTGACTTTTCAGCTTGTTTAGAATCAATAATTCCTTAATATTAATTTTAAAAAGTACTAGTTATTAGTTCAGGTTATTTCACTTACAAACAACACAGGAAAAATGTAAGTAAAATAATTTGCAAGTGGAATATTCAAATAATTTTAAGAAATTACTGGCTTAAAAGAAGCTCATATTTCTTGCCTAAAAGTTACTTGGGAATTAGCTTTGTCTTATTTCAATTACGATACTTGCACAAAAACTAAAAGAAGACAATAAGATTTAAATCAGGATAGGTGCATGTTCTACTATCTTTCCACAGTTTAAAAAATTAAAAGCCCAAACGTCGATGCTCTTGGTTGGTGTACGTAAACTTCTGACTCAGACTGTATCTTCATTGTTCCTCCACCACTTTGTATATTGTCTGACCTTAAAAATAAAGTTGTTTGAAAAAAAATAAATAAATAAAGAGCGTCAGAGTCCCTGTGCATCGGTCAATCCATCATTAAGATACTCTTCAGAGTGAATAATGATCTGTGCTCTTGTCTGTACTTAAAGTTGGGCATCTTAACAAGCTATTCAGGAGCCTTCGGTTATTTTGACGAACTAATCAGCAACCTGCGACGTCTCCACGGGATGCTCAGCAGACGGTTATTGAAAAGGAATAATCATGTTTCATATTGCCTTACCGTCACCCCCCTCAGCAAACAAACACCCTCCAAAAAAAAAAATAAAATAAAATA
Organism: Poecilia latipinna; assembly: GCF_001443285.1. Taxonomy (NCBI): domain Eukaryota; kingdom Metazoa; phylum Chordata; class Actinopteri; order Cyprinodontiformes; family Poeciliidae; genus Poecilia; species Poecilia latipinna. The sequence goes on along the minus strand of NW_015113270.1, from coordinate 86,957 downwards.
AAATTCTCGCCTCCATCACTCTGTATGCAGAGCGTCTCTGGGGAGGGGTAATGGATTGTGAGTAATGCTATCATCCCTTTCTCCCCTCCTCCCTGGGTACCAGGGGGAGGACGGAGAGATGGGGGCATCTGGTGGAAAACAAAACAAAAAAAAAAACACTTGGAGGACTCGTGTCTGGCATATTGTTTCTTCTAGTGTCTTACAAGCAGATTCAGGCCAGATAGGATTAGAACAGAGTGTAGTGTTTGTCCCTGGTCTCCTTAAGGGCTCCCTTTGTGGTTTCAGAATGAAGCTTTTTTAATAAGCACTCGAGGCTCCATCCTGGTTGGATGTGGAATATGGAGGATAATAAGAGCTGGAAATGAGGCCATTTTTAAAATGGAAGTCCTATTAGAGCTTTGCAGCAGGAAACTTTCCTTTTCAGTCCTTCACCTCATCTCATAATGTACGCACACAGAATATTGATTCCTCATAATAATTATTTCTTTTAGGATAATGGCAGAGCCAATTCATTGTGGCCTGTGTCCACAGCTAATAATAAACCACTCTGTGTGCTTTGCAGACCACCTTGTGAGTCTCACAGTAGGAAAAGAAAGGAAGCTAATGAATCAAAAGCACAGCGGACAAAACTGCACAACTTGATCAAGAAATCCACAAGCTTTTAAAAACCGTCCACTATTTTATTCTGCAGCCCTTTAATTCGTCTTCTAGGGTTCAATATTTGAAAAAAGGTTAAATAATTACCAAAAAAATCTGAATTTAAAGTTAAGTGCATTCAAATAAACAGATAAAATGCAACAACATAAAGAGCTTAAATAAAAAAGCTCACTGAATGATTCTAATTAAAAATATAAAAATAAACTAAAAGCGACTCCAGTGCTGCTTTTGTCAGGCAGAAACCCGGTTTTAATACTAAATATTTTGCTCCTAAACCCGATTTACCTGCAGAATAATCTTCGCCCTCTCCTTACTCTTCGCTGCTCGGCCTGGAGTGGAGCTTCTTGTTCTGCACTGCCCTCTGGTGGTCACACACACGAACTGCTCAGGCTCATTTCCGGTTGCTTGGATGAGAGGCATGAGTTTTATCAGCATGCTTCGCTGTTTGTAACACAGAACTCAAAGATGGTTCTCACCTTTTCTTCTGCAGGTGTCCTGACCAATCAGGAGGCTCCATCCCTGCAGACGCTCAGTCTGTCCTGGATGTTTTTCTTTACTCTGAATTTCAGAAGTAGCGTCTATTTCTGCCCTTCTTGTTCACAGCGTGATACAAATACACACACATTTGCACAAACACACACGCAAACACACCTGCGCTGCAGTAGCTCTGCACCGGTGGCGCAGGATTTTTCAACTCAGTCCGCAGCTGAATTTATAAAAACTATGAAACCGGTTTGTTTTCAGGTACATAAAATGATTCCAGTGACAACAGCTACTTTTATAAAAGCCTTAATTTATTATTCATGTCTAATAAAACTAAGCGGCAAAATACAAATGGTACACAAAATGTAAATAAGTATTTATACCGTTTAAGAGCTCTCTGAATTTAAAAGAAAATAAAAATTGTGTAAAACACTTCTTTAAAAAAAGGCACCAATAGTTTTTCCCTCCACTAACCTCTAACATCATCATAATCTTCCTACTAACATTATGTTTCTGTTGCATATGATCCCAAAAAAATCCTTCAATACACAATATGTAAAAAAGAAAAAAAAAAGCCAAAAAGTGCAACCTGCATCACTCCGTCCACAGAGACTCAATGGAAAGACGTTACAGTGATACGGTCAAGTTGGATTTTCTCATCAAAATAATGCAGTTTGGAAGAAGTATATATACATATATATCTCGCTCTCTCTCTCTATATATATATATGTATAGATATACATGATGTTGAAGTTTTGACCCTTAAGTGTCTGAGGAAGAACAATGAGAGGAATGCCACAGAAAATCCCTGAAATCAACAGGATCAAACTGGGGAACGTTGCAACATGATAAATGCTGAGATGAGGAAAATCTGAGGTAAAATAATAAAAAATACATTCAGGGTAAAGAGTGCTCTTTAATCTGATGCTGCCACTCAAACCCAGCACAGTAACCCTGGCAATATACATATAATAAAAATAGAAGTGTGTGTGCACTTTGTGTTTTCTACTCACAATTTCCATCAGTTTCCACCTCAGCGTCCGACACGGACCTGGACTGCACCTCATTCCCTTTAAATCACCTACGGATATCCCGCTGACCGAGTCGTTCCACTAAACATGACGAGTGTGTGAATGTGTGTGAGTGAGCGTGTGTTAGCAGCGTGGCATTTCTACCGGAGAAGAAACCTGTTTTAGACGGATTTCAGCCCGTTTGTCAGTTAAAATGAGGAACAGAGAAAACCTTCATCTGCAGAATGAACCATCTGCAACATCCAGCTTCCAATTAACCGTCCTCTTCTGTTAGTCCTGCTGCCGGATCTACAGGCTGTTCAATTATTGTTGCTCATTTAGGTCAAAAACTTTTCCTCAAACAAGTGGGAAAAAAAAAATAAAAATTTTGAAATCGACTTTTTTTTTTAATGCCAGAATCTATCTTGCATTTTCTCTTCCAGATTTTTCAGCCACAAACAAAAATAGCAGCTTTATACCAGAATTCAGACGATCTGAAGCAAAAATGGTTCATTTGAGCAGCAATCATGATTCGTCATTATTTCTGACAAATATGTATGACATTTTATTTTATTCAGGCAGTAAAATAGCTTAATGTGATCTCTGCACACATAATGACCATATTAGATTAGATTGATTTTCTTTGATAAAATAAATATAGAAAAGTTGCAACAGAGTTTCAAAAAATGCATTTAAAAGCTTTTGATTTCTGCAAATCCATATTTCCCATCACTTTTAACCCATTACTCATCCAGACAGAAAATATTAAATGCACTGCTTTTCCACACAGACCAAGAATCCTGGGTCAAGCAAACTATTTTTAAATAAAAAATGTTGAGATGAAAAGTAGCTTCATGATCTGGATTTTTTTCCACTTGTTTTAGGATCATTAAGGTTATAAAAATGAGCAGACAGAACATGATCCTTTTAAGATAAATGCAATTAATAGGAGAAAATATTGCTTCTTCATCACATTTTGCACTTAAATTAAAATTTCTTAAAAGAAATTATTTCAGTGATTAATGTAAACAAGAGTCAACTGGGTTGAGATTTATGAAGCATAAATGACCCGTTAAAGTTTTTGCTTCAGTGCAGTTCTACAAAAATGATCATGAATGGTAATGATTCTAAACAAACTCCACTTTGTCCATTTCTCTGAATCCCACCAACCTGTGTGAAACAAACGTTAAAGTTCTCTGAACATCAATAAGGTCAGAATGTAATTAGCATCAGTTTCCTGTAGGAAGCAGAGACGGACCGAGAGGCCGCTCCGCCGCTGCCATGGGAACGGAACGTTGTGAAAGTGGTACCTGTCTTTTAATCACCGCCACACTTTCTGCCCCCAGAAGCCCCTTCCAGGGCAGATTGTGTGGCTTATAATGAGGCGGGCAATCAGGAGAAATAAAAAAGAAAAAGGAAAAGAAACCGCACGGCTCTGAAAATCAATTCCCGTCAGCGAGGAGCGAAATCAATCTGTGGACTTTTAAGAGCTGCCGATCCAATCTGCATTATTTTACCGAGCCGCTGCGCTCGCAGAACAACCCGACCAACTGACATGTCCAGTTAGGAGGAATACTTTGGGCGCAATCTCAGAATTTCTTTCAATTTGAACCGAATGTTTCCAGTTTGAGGTTTAAAAACATGCAGCAGGCGTCCTTCAACCCAGAGCCTTCCTCGACCCGAACATCAGGTCGAGGCTTCAGAAACCGAATCTGGGTCTTCAGCCGCTGCGCAGACACAAGCACTTAAAACAACAGAGGGACTGTGAAACCAGCGCTACTGGGAAACCTTTCCTTTGGAAAGCTGATGAGTCCGCCGCGCTTTGGGAGCGCCTCCTCACTGCTCCCTGTGGGCGTGCTGCTGGGCGGAGCCAGGCCGGCTTTTCCACAGCAGCGGCGCGCTGAAGATGCCGATGACGGCCAGGTTGAGGGCGACGCTGACGGCGAGCGCCCCGATGGTCCCCAGGAAGGACGGCGTCGCCCCGTGGAGCTGGAGCCACGCCCTCCGGGACGTCATGTCCGCGACCACGCCCTCCATCTGGAAGTGGGTTCCCACCACGGCGCTGATGTGGAACAGCTGGTGGCTGTGGCCTAAGCGAGCGAGCAGAGGAGTCCGTTAGCAGGTGACACCCAGCGGCTGAGGATCACAGGAAACTCTACATGCTGGCCAATCTTTCAAAGTAAAACCTCTAATCAAATCCCTGAAACTGAAGCGTTTCTATGGATTAAAGCAAAACTACTGATTTTTTTCATTTTTCCCAAAAAGGCATCATGTTACATAAAAACATTCTGCAGTAATTAAGTTTATAGCAGCAACTGGAAGCTCACACTGCAGAAATGACAAAATCTTACAAACGATGTCTAGTTTCTAGTTCAAATATACTATTGCACTTGAAAAACTAACTTATAAGTAACTTTTCAGCAAGATATGGGAGTTTTATTTAAGGCAATACTCTTTGAATATTTATTAAAAGTGACAGTTCTACTGGCAGATTATTTCACTTAATGTGAAAAATGTCCTATCCATCCATCCATCCATCCATTTTCTGAACACCCTTGTCCCTCAGTGGGGTCGGGAGGGGTGCTGGTGCCTATCTCCAGCTAACGTTCCGGGCAAGAGGCAGGGTACATCCTGGACAGGTCGCCAGTCTGTCGCAGTGAAAAATGTCCTATTAAAAGTAAAATAATCTGCCAGTAGAACTAGTACTTTAATCAAAATTAAGGAATTCACATAAAACAAGCTTCCATATGTTACTGAAAAGTTATTTGTAAGTTAGTTTTGTCTTATTTCAAGTATACAAAGATATGATTTTATTTGGGGTTTAATGAGTAACAAAATAGCAAAAATCATTGAAAATATTTTTCAAATGGCACCAAAAAATTTAATTTTCATCCTAATAAATAAATCACAAAAACAATCACAAAATCCTGGATTGACCGTTTGATCTGCTGATGCTTATTTTAATATTTGGTTTAACTTGTAAACAGACTTTGCTTTCTTGTCTATCATTTCTAACAATGAAACACAAACAGGAGAGCAAGGAAACAATCAGAGGAGTTTCCATGGCGTCCAATCCAAAGCCTCTGATGTGGATCCAGTATTGTTCAGGCTCAGATAAAAGAATATTATTTAACAGCTACACCCCGATTCAGGAGAAAAACAATTCACACCCTTTGACCTTTTTTTTTTACTTTTATCACAAACATCAGTTTATTTTATGAGGAGTCCCAGCCAGCATGCCTAGGTGGGACCCATGTGGGGACAAGGAGGGCAGACTATATGGGTCCCATATGGGTTTGTCCGCGGGTTCCACGATGGCCCCACATGGGTTTGCCCATGTAGGGCCACAGCCCAAATGGGTGCTACATGGGCCCTAATTGGACAAAACCCATGTGGGCCACCACCATATAGGGCCCATGCAGGGCCCATGTGGGCTCTGCCCCTACATGGGCAAACCCATGTAGGGCCATCGTGGAACCCGCGGACAAACCCATATGGGACCCATATAGTATGCCCTCCTTGTCCCCACATGGGGCCCACCTAGGCATGCTGGCTGGGTACATGTGCTACAAATACAAATACTGTGGCAGTGTTGAAACTTTTCCCTAGTAATGCTGAGAAATAAG
>NW_015113270.1:60760-78009 GCF_001443285.1 Poecilia latipinna | reverse complement strand
CCCACTATAATTCAAAAATAATACAAATTTGACCTGTCCAGCACAGGTGACTGATGGAGACTTAATTTGTAATCAGGCTAAATTTATTACGGACATCATTTTCCAACAATGGAAAATGTTAAGTACAACACAAAGTATTCGTCTTTTTATAACCAAGCAAATGGAGCCACAATTATCCAGATTTTACTGCAAAGCCGACTTTGCTGCACCCAAATCAGCTTTTATTGAATGTATTAAACTAGACTAAATTTAGTAAGCATTTTGAAAGAAACTGACCTAAATCATGTTTTTACTGCCAAAAACAAATTTGTCCATTTGAGCCCATGAAAAAAACTGAAAACAAGACGCCTTTCCTTCAATACAGTAAATCTGCAAAATCTCTTAATTTTGGATGTATATACGTTTTTGTTTTTTTTTTTATGAAATTGACTCCATTTGTTGATTTAATTTTTTTTTAACTTGTGGGGGAAAAAACTTCCTCTGACTTTCTTTGAGCAAATCCTCCATAAAAGTAAATTTTTGGATCAGATTTCTGCAGCTCCCCCAGCATCACCACGAGTCAGACAGTTCAGGAGGCCAGCGGAGGATCTGGACGTACCGATGTAGTCGAAGCGCCCCGGGGCCAGCCTCTCTGGGAGGTGGGCGGTGAACAGGAAACAGGTGAGGAAGGCGAAGAGGAGGTGGTAACAGTGACTGGAAAGGGCGTCGCTCGGTGTGCCGCCACCCCAAAAGCAGATCAATGCCTGAGAATCACAGAACTCCATTGTTATTTAGATTGTTACAGCATTTCAGATTACATAACACAGACTAATTATCTACAGGATTAGTAGAATTACTACTGGCATGAATTTGCTTGTATTGAGTTAAAAAAGGAAGTCAGATCCTGGGTCAATGGGACAGAGTCTTATTAAACTAATGAGAGATTACATAATCGAAGGGAAGTGTTCAAACTGAGGGACTCACCCTGTAAAACAGAGGAACAGTGTCAAAAATAAACGGCACAACAAACGCTCCGGTTCGTAACGCTTTACTTCTCTTTGGGAACTGCAGCTCCACAAATCTGAAAAAATGAAAAACAGGAAATGTTTCACGTTTCAACGGCAGCTCGGGTTGTTCAGCAGCAGCGTTTATAATCTGGTTTCAGGGCTGCTGGAACTAAAAGAATTCACTTCATTTGGGTTTCTATGGGGAGTTTAAGGGCCACGTGACGACCTTAATGCTCTTCCAGGTGCTTTCAGTTACAGGCAGAATGCAAACCCAATGAAACACACTGGAGCACTTCTCAAGCAAACTGGAGTCATGCTTTTCAAATTCAAACCCTGTTCCACCAGCACAGCTTTGCACAATCTACAACATTTTAAACACAAAAATAAAATGCATCCCAGTGTAATTTGGGCCACATGAGGGCTGGCTGCTGTTGTGAAAACAATCTGATTGGCAAAGGCGTTTCCACACGTCTAGAACGAGTATCAGAGGACAAAAGTGATGGGGGACTATTCATACCAAAATGAATAAGAGCTAAAAGGGCCACACTCATATTTACATGTTGTACGTGAGCAAAAAAGCAGGAAAACAGACATTTAAAACAGATCAACAGCCAATATCTAAGGAAAAAAAAGAAAAGATAATCTTTTGTCAGTTTTGAGGGAGTTTGTTTGAAAGCTAAGGAGTAAAGAAACACTGCAAAACACAAAATAAAGTATTTTAATCTAGTTTAGTAGTACAATTATTTTATTACACTTAAAATAAGGAAACTAACTCACATGTAACTTTTCAGCAAGATATCAGAGGTTTTAAATTAAAAACTTTAAACAAAACTGTGATTTTAAAAAATGTACTGAGATTATTTCACTTAAAATGTTTTGTTGTAAATGAAATAGTAAAAGTTACTTCTATGTTTAGTTCTGAGGGAGTGTCTGATGACCTGGAGGATCTACAAGGTTAACTCCTGATAAGAAACAAAAATACATCCCAACCTGTTTAATTACCTTTCAGATAATTAAACATAAAAGTTCCTCCAGGTGCTGAACTGTAATTTCAGATGCAGCCATGCAGAAGAAATGGGAGATTGTTACCTGGAATAACAGGACATGCTGGTGCAGAACAGCGAGTTCCCGATGGCGATGAGAACGAAGTGCTGATGAAGCCAACTGTTCACCCAGCAGTCTGGCATCACGTAGTAACCGTAGCTGATGGCACAACCTGCAGACAAACACACGAATGTTAACAGAGTCACAAAGTTTTCAGAGAATCACCTTAATGTTTGATCATTTTTATTCAGCTGTTTCTACTAAACATGTTGAGCTTCAATATTTGCATTTGGCTGAATTCAGACCATCATCTGTTTGTTTAATGTTGTAGATCTAACATGTTTTCTGTTCATTGTTGTTCCAGATTAAACCACTAGAGCCCCCCATAGCACAAAATATTTAATACCAGCTTGATGTTATTTATTTTGAATAAACATTTAAATTGTAATTAGAATGGGGTGCCATTTGTACAGTTACAGTAAAAAACTAAATATGAATAGCAAGCTAAATATTTGATACAAACTAAATATTTCACAACAATCTAAGTCTGCATGCTAATATTTAGCTCAGACTTATTTAATTTGGAGCTAAATATTTAACTTGCTAATAAGTGCTTTACATAACAAAAATACAAAGTCATAAAAGACACCATGCAGCCAACAGCTAAATGTTTAGCTTCTTAACATTTAGTTGGCTGAACAGTTAAAACAGTTAGAAACCTAAATGTTTAACTTGATAACTAAAATGTTTAGTTTGCAAGCTACATAATTTGTTATCAAGCAAAATATTTAGTTCAGAGCTAAATATTTAGCTAGCAAGCTAATTGAATAGCTTGCTAGCTAGCAAGTGAAATATTTAGTTTGCTAATTAAATATTTAGTTTAAAACTGTGACATTTTTAAGTGAATGAATAACACGATGAATATATAACTTGAAAAATTAACCGCCCATTTTTTCCTCTTATGACAGGCTAAATGACACAAATTATTGCTGTTAATTTTTGACTGTAGCTTTACAGCATGCCATAGTTTAGTTGTAAAGGGATTATTTTGGTTCCATGCAGATTAAATTTCATGACTAAAAATTCAAAATAATGTTTTTGTAACAGTCTATTGTTTCTATGTTTATCTTTTGGGTTAGTTTTTCTGTCCTGCACATTATTTAAAGAAAAAAAGTTTATGCACTAGTTTTATTATAAGGAAATCTCTGCACCAACAAGACTCCAGGCATAATGTTAATATATTCAGTGCTGAACCTCCTAAGGTTCAGCACTGTTCATGCTACTGAGAGCATGAACAGGATCTGTCTGCATGAGTTCAACTGAGCAGAGAAAAATCAGCCGAACACTGAATGCTATCGAGTAAAGTCGGACATGTAAATCAGAGTAGCTGCAGCTCCAACACAAAGGGAAAGAAAAAGATTTGAATTTAACTGTTGAAAATTTGCAAGTCAAAAACATATTTATCTGTTAAACTTCCTCAGAAATGACCAGCCTGCTTCATCTCAAGTAAGGTGACATTTGTCCTGAAGAACTTCAACATTCCCTAAACTGATCGACTTCTCAATAGTTCAAAGTGCTTCAGGGTTCCTGTACGAGGAAATTCTCGGCATCAGGAATGTTTTCATAACCTGCTCATCATGTTCTGAGTTTGTATCTGATAAAAAAGAACCTCTAGTCTATAGAAGTTTCTCAACAGTAAAGTCAAGAAGAGTTTAAATTCAGTCTCCAGGATTTTATTTATCAATTTAAGTGCGTTTCATGAACGATCGCTGATTTACTTGAAGATTAAACATGGGTTTGTCGGTTGAAGAGACGTTTTGAAGATGCTTCTGAGGATTTGTTGAGGATTTTATAGTTAAACTTAACAATTAATATAATCCAACGGTTTGCTATGATTAAAAATCTGCAGATAAAATGATAACTTTGATATTTTTCCTTCAGAAATGGGTGAAACTATGTGGCTATTACACAGGCAGGAGCAGGAAAAATTAATGAGGTGGATTTGAAGTGTTTCCCAATAACCACTGGCTTTAGGACATGCTGCTGTGAAAAGTTACTCAGATACCGAGTCATTAGTCATGATAGTCGTGAGTCATACAGCAACAATCTTCAGTCAGAGGCCTCTTAAGAGTCGCTGCAGGACTGATTGCTACCAAACACGTTTTTTCTGCCTGCAGCATTACCATCAACAACAACTCTTTAAACATATTTGTATGAGTTAGACTTAGTTTTCCCCTGGGATAAATAAAGTATGTTTGAAGTGAATTAGAAATGTGAAGCTTATAGTTGATGTTTTTTTTACTATACTTAATGCTCAGACAGTTCTATATGTGGTAAAGTGCTACTAGCATTTTAATGTTTGCATCTAAAATCTGAAAAATTTACAGAAAAAATTTGATCTTAGTAGATATCAGCTGTGACATTTTACTTTCAAATTACAGATGAAAAAACCCCAAAGGTGTAAGATTTAAAATAAAAACAGTAGAGAGATATTTCTGTAAGCATTACCCAGACTGTAGAGGCTGAGGGCTCCGTAGTCAAAGAAGTAGCAGATGTGGCGGGACTCTGCAGACATGGAGCTGAAGGTGTGGGCACAGCTGGAGGTGAACGGGTAAATACAGATGAGCAGCATGTAGACCAGCAGCGGCCAGGTGTAGCTGTCGTTCAGGAAGTTCATGGTGGAGCACAGAGCCAAGAAGCGCCACATGAAGTACCTGCAGCGAACGGTTTCAAAAACCAGATCATCACCATAAAAATAAAAAGATGGTGGATATAAACTTGGTCTGAAGCGTTTCCACCCACCATGTGGGCAGGAAGTGGGTCCATATGTTGATGGTTTCGTTGTTCATCTGGAAGCTGCTGAGGACGCAGTCCATGGCGGAGCTCTGAGGGTGACGGTAACCGGAGATGATGCTGTCCTCCCTGAACACCTGAGGGCCCAACAGACGATCGCCTCAACTTTTAATCATCACTTCTTTACGATTTCTGACAGGGACGCACCGATCCGCTTTCAGTACCTGAGGTTTATTATCGGCAGATACCAATCCGATACAGAAAAAGGGGCTGAATAGATTTAAAATGTTTCGTTTTTTAAAACACAGAAATAAATTTACTTAATTAAAAATGTACTTGATAATTCGGCACCAGTACAGCACACTTTACACCACCAGCTTCACAAGCTTGGTCAAACACGTAAAAACACAGTAACTTTAATCTGTTCAGTCAGTGCAGTTGGTAAAACACCCAATGTAAAATAAATAATAAACTGAAAATACACAGCAAACCTTCTTCCAAATGGTTGAGAAAGTGCAATTAGTAATTCTAAATATAATGTAAAATAAATAATAAAGCATGATGCTGCTCAGAAGGAAAAGCATAGAATTAGACTCAATAGATCCGTCTTTATGGATTGGGAACATTGACACCAGTTCTTTTTTTCAATATCTGGATTGATGCATTTCTAATTTCTGAAGGATTTTTTAGGATTTCTTTTGACTTCAGCTGCTCCTCTTTTTCAGTCCAGTCCTTCTACAAAGGCAACGCGTGTGTGTGTCTGTGTGTCTGTGTGTCTGTGTGTCTGTGTGCCTGCCACCAAACAAATGCAGAAGAAAAGCAAATTGTATCAACCTAATCGGTGCAATTTCAATCAAAACAACTTTGGGAGATTACAAAAACTAATCAGCTTCCCAGCAACACAGGAAAGATAAGTCAGAACTTTTGGACAGAACTGTGCACAAATAAAAGAAAAAAGAAAAATTGTTACCCAGACAGCTTCAAACCTGTAAGGAATGTTTTCTTTCAGGTCTGCTCAGTAGCTACTTTCTCCTAAAAAATAAATATGTTTTATGCCAACAGGTAAATTGTTTCAGCCACTTTCTTCACCCAAGTTTCTGTGATTATAGACTCTCCAGTTGAGAAATGTGTCTAGAAAGAAAAGCGAGCCGTTACCCAGGTGTCGGGTTATTAAAAGTAAAAACAAAATGCCTCAGCTGGTCACTACTGCAGATTAGATGCAGCTTGCTTTACAAAAACATCTCAGCGATACAGTGTCCTCTGACAAAGTGCTGAAATCATCTGTTTGGTTTAAAATGTCTAACTGGATCAAACTGTACTCAGAGAGAAGATGTGAACATAAACACAGATGGGAGTTCTGTAAATATTTAGCAGCAGTGATGAATTATCAATGCTTCAGTTACAAAAGGACTCAGTTATATCAAATAAAAATAGGACTTATTCTTTTCCTTTTTATCTTAAATCATCACTATCAGCTGGGTTTGCAGTGAAGGTAATTCTGCTTCTGGCGCTTCAGCAACACTTGGTGATAATCTGCTTATTGAGAAGAAAATTAATTTAACCTGGAGAATAACTTTTAATATGAATGGCAGTTTCTCAGAGCTCATGACGCTGAGCTCATCCTGCAGATTAGAAGCAGTTAAAATATTGAAGAGAATCTCGTTTGTTGACATTCATGGCTTTGCATTACTGGAATTTCTGATGCAAAAACTCCTCCAAACTCTATTTGGGTTGCAAAGATAAGGTCCGTGCAGCGGCCGGTCAGACACTAGAACTGAAACTGGAGCGCCAACCCCGATGAAAAACTGCCTGCACATTAATCTGCAGGGAGGAAGATGATGCAGCAGAAGTTCTCAGCTGAGACGCAGTCGTATCAGAATTAAAGTGACAACGTAAGGGGAAAACCACCTTCGAACCAAACAGTTCCTGGTTTTCTCTAAATGTTCTGGGAACAAACAACTTTATGTAAAGCAGAGCTTCAGAAACTAGTTTTTAATCTGGAAGTCGTTCTTGAACCAATAAGAATCTTCTTCAGTCCAATTAAAATTCAAAAATACTTTGAGCCCTGTGACCAAAAAGATACTCAATTGATCCCAACGTTTACACTCACATTTGAAAATGGCTGCAAACAGATTCACAACTATGCAACCATATATATTTGAAAAACATTAGTAGAGCCTCCTGCACAAACAAGAATGCAGCAAGTGGTTTCTGGATGGTAAGACAACAATAAAACACTTGTCTTTGCCAGCAGCCATTGTACAGTGGTAAAACCAGCTGACCAAACATGCAGGAGTTCCACTGGGGTTGCTGGGTAACGGGCTAGACTTCGCCGGGGTTGCTAAGTAACAGGCTAGGTAACGGGGTTGCTAGGTGAAGCGCAGATGCTGACTGTGACTTTACATATTGGAGGTTTTTGAAACGGCTCATATTCCAAACACAAAAAAACATGAACTTGCTGCCAAAAACTGTCTTTTTGTTTTTTTTGCTGTTTCTTTTTAAGTGCTTGTGCTGGTTTTGGAAGTGGTAGAAACTCAAATGGAACTAGAAAAATGTTTTTTAAAAAAGTGAATTTTGCATAATGTGTCTCTTAAATATGAGCCTGATTCCCTAGTTCATCACAGAAACATGATTAATAGTTGTTTTAGAGTTTTTGACCATAACTGTGGTGTCATTGTTTGAATTACTTTGGTTTATGTGATTGATTCAGTTTTGTGCTCGAGTTGCACGACGTTTCCTGACAGTCAGGAGTAACTATGAGGTTTTTTTTTTTTTTTTCCCGGTGCAGGATAAGAAAGATAAGAAAGACTCCTGACTCTTACCATGGGAACCTGATGGATGTCGAAGAGTTGGGGGAGTTTTAAGTTCAGCAGGTCTGTTGGCAGCCTGATGGCCCCCCTGCCCCGCTGACACACCTCCCTGAGCCTGGCACGCCCCCGGCGGCAGAACAACAACCAGACTGGATAGTCAAACACTGGGATTCTGCTGCCCCGCTCCTGGCTACCGGGCTCCCATCTCAAGCAGCGGCCCCAGCCCTGGCTCCACCCGACGGCGCTGCTGGCCCCGATCCCCCTCCACACGGGAAACACTGCAGGATACAATGAACACAGTAAGGATCAAAGCCGGTTTTCCTCCCAAACACAGTCAGGTTGGTTTTGATCCTCCCTGAGGTAAATGGGAGCCAACAGAAACAAATCTTCCTCATTCTCCAAGCTGCACAGCTTCTCTCCAGCATTCAAGTTCATGTGACAGAGTCCTTCAGAGAGACATGTTTGTTGACTGCAGCAGAACAATCTCTTTTTGTAGCTGCTCTCCAGACCCTCCCTCCCACACACCGATGGGAAGAATGAGCGGCTCTGTCGAACAGGACTCGCCGGTGATCAGACGCAGAGCGTGCAGCAACATGTTTACGAGGAGCATTCCTTAAACGCCTTCAGAGATGAGCTTGGGTCTCAGACGAGCTTTGCTGTCTGACTGATGCACAAAGCTTCCCTAACAGACTTATCACCAAACAGCAACACGCACGGTTTTTATGATTGGTTTATGCACTAAAAATAATAATTATTATTATTATGTGCCCAATAAAATGGTCTTCAAAATGCACAAATCTATGCAGGAATTTATCTACAAGTAAAAAAGCTTTTGATTATAGCCCTATTTATTATAGTAAATGATAAATCATCATCACTTAATAGTAATTAAATGATAGTTTAATCAACATTTAATTAAATGAATAAATTCCATTAAATTAATTGGAATCCATCGTTATGATAAATTCCAATTAATGATATTTAAAACTCTCCAAAATTGTCCTTATTGTTGACAGTTTTATTCTTCTGCCCACTGTTTGTCCAATAAAAACAAATAAATCTGAAAGTATAATTACATTGAGTAGTTTTAATGATATAAATCACTTCTTCTCGTTACTCATGTCCTAAAGAAGCGCATTAAAAATGGGAAAGTTATTAAAGAGCGTCATTTGTGTTTGGGGGTATATAACTGCTGTGACACACAGTCACAGTAACAGTTACCTAAAAATGATGCAATAAGTGACTCTGTTACTTTTACTGGGACGATGGTAAAATATTGGGATAAAACTTTACGTCCATATCACAGATCAGCTGCTTTTTATTATTCGTTATAACTGCAGAAACTTTAACATAGCAAAAAAAAAAAAAAAGAAAAACACGAGACATCTTATTTCAAATTATTCACAATTAAAACTGACAGCAAAACCAAAAGTAAAATGTTTAAATGGGAACACTGGTTGGTGTTGACCCGACCAGAACCCACTCTGAATAAACCTGCTGAACCGTCAGAGTGTGTGTCCTCAGACTCGCAGGATAAAACATTTCCTCAAACTCTGAAGTTCCTGCCTCACTGGGGTCCCCTGGACCTCGGAGCCCCTGGCTGTCTGCAGAACCCCATCTGCAGGATCTGGCCTACTAACAGGGACAAAGTGAGCTTTGTGGCCTGAAGCCTTCAGAGGCCAGACGATGGCTGCAACACTCTGAACGGGATGGAAATGAGGCAACACACACGCGCGCACACACACACACAAACAAATCCTGAGTTCTTCATAGTATCCATTAGAGCCCGAGGTAATAATTAAAGGAAGGAGTCTGACCTCTGGACTGGCATCAAGGACAATAGATTTATACTGCCAAGTTTGAAGATGCCGTCTTTGTTTTTGATTATATTTAAATATCCAAAGATAATTGGAGGATATCTAGAAGCTTAGAAGTAAAAAACAAAAAAAACAACAAAAAAAAATCTTTATTCTATCAGAAAACACTCTGACACCATGACCTCCGCTGATCGAGAAAAAAAAACACGTTTTAAACGTTTTAGATCAGTCAATAATTATTTATTAGTTTTAAATATCTGAAATACTGAAAAACTGGTGGCCTGGTCTTTTCTGTTTATCCAGTTTTCTGTTTTTAAGCAGTGATGAGGAACAATGGAGAAACCTGACACACAAGTCACTCAACATGTTGTTGCTAGGTAACCAAAGAGCGAGTTGATGCTACCAGCCAGCTAGTTGTGAGAGGTTGAGCAGCTAAACTTTTTCCTCTGCCTACATTTCCCAGAATGCCGTTCGGTTCTGAATCAGACTTCAGTGAATATTCTTAAATATTCTATCAGATGCATTACCTATTGATATTGATCAAGTGTCTACCACAATATATACTGCTGCTGATTTACCGTCCAGCCCTAGTTAAACCTAAACTAAATTATTCTAATCATTTTTAAGCCTTTTTCAAACCTTCACATAACCCACAAAAAGAGGTTCTAACCAGTCTACGAGAAAATCTGATTAAAATGTATCACTTCCAAAATAAACTGAATTCTATGCAAAAAAAAAACAAAAATAAATGTACTTTTCTGTCAAAACAGGTGATATTTCATGCTAAAGAGGTTAAATTAACTCAGATAATCTATCATGTGCATCTCAAAGTTGCACATCTTGAGTAAAACAACAATACATTTTCTTTTGTTCGTCTGCCCTCCATCCGAGACCCGCCGCCTCCCCTGCTCATGATCTCATCATGTGACCTCCGTCAATGAACGTCTTTATGGGTCTGAATCTGGCAAAGAGATGGGTCCACACACACACACACACACACACACACACACACACACACACACACACGCACACACGCTCTGCCAGGACAACTCCCTCGTCTCGATCTGTGGGCTGAAGTTTGGAAAATTCCACCGTTCTGCTGGAACACGTCCAGTCTGGAGCAGAACGATTACCGCGTGTGGAGCTCAGTAACCTCACCTCGTTAAATTAACCCCATCAGGAACTTGTTTCCACATGCTGCAGTCACCTGTCAGATTGCACACACTGACCTGTTTGTTTCCCAGCAGGTAAGTAGAAGAAACAGAAAAAAAACAACTCTAAATAATAACAAAAACAACATTTGATTGTCAAGCCGGGCACAAAGTTTCCATGTTGGATTTTTCTTATTCAAGTATTGCCTGAAAACAACCTTATAAAATGTTTTCCTAAAGACTAAATTGTCAGAATCTCTCCTAGGAACTCTTTGCCACAGAGGGCCGTTTCAAGAAAAATTAAAGTTACTTTCATTTCTGTTTTACTTTAAACGCAAAAACAAAACTTCCAATTTTTTAACTACAACGCCGGGCCAAAAAATAAAGGTCACACACACTAATATTTCAGAAGGTTAAACTGTGTAACCAGGTGATTGGCAGAACTGAATGCTAATTATCGCATTCAGGTAGAAAGAGAAGTCCTAAGGAGGACAGAGCTAATGTGGTTCAAACATTTTACACCAAATCACGTCATAAAAAGCTTCTGTGCGACACAAAAGTAGTCATTTCATATTAAAATTCAAAAAAATGGTCAGTTTCATTAACTAAATGTTGCTTTGGGAGGAGACAACCCATTTTTATGTTCTTCCATTTTTAGCCAGAAAACAAAAATACAATCTGAGTAAAAATGTTAAAAAATGTTTGAATTTAACAAAGTTTAGTAAATCAATTTAATGCAGAACAACTGGATGAGTAGTTTTCTACTGACTTTGAATTAAAAAAAAGAAAGCAAAATGTATGATTATTAAAAGGTGAAAAAGTTGTCAAAAAGATAAAAAGGATGTAGTTTTGTTTCATTTTATGTGGACATAATGTGGAAAAAATAGATTATTAATAGACATTAATTTTGAATTCAACACATTACTACCCTTCATCTACTTTTTACTAAACTCAACACAAACATTATTAAAGAATAATGTGTTTGCTGATGCATTTACAGACCAGAAAGTTTGATGTTTTTGGTGCAGATTACACCATCAGTGTATTACGAGTTTTACGCAACCTGAAGGATAAAAGAGACTTATTTACACCAGGTAAGATGGTGAAATTTTCTTAACAAGTACAGTCTTCATAACACCATCAGCTCATAGCCCTGACAAAGTGAAAATTTGTCATTTTACACTTAAAATGACCAGCATTGAAAGCATCTAATCACACATTTGAATCTGAACAGATGAGGAAAAATAAATCACCAGTAAACCCTGAATCCTGACTACTTGAGACGACCTTTTTGACACACCGTTGGACATGTTCACAAGCATGGCAGCAGGTCATGAGATGACTTTTTCATCTTCTGTTCCCTTTGCTTACTCAGGCTGAAGTCATGTAGGAGTATTCCTCCACTGCTGCTCCTTCCTGTTCACCACCTTCCTGCAAACCGTCAGCGTCTCATGCGAAAGCACTATAATGTTATGTAACAGCACCAGCTATTCTGGAAAGATGAGTTTTAAAATGATGAGTTTTAAAATCAAAAATATATTTTTCAGCCGAATCGGACACCAAATCTGTGTTTTTGTTTCATTTAAGGCATTTATGAACACTTTGAATGATGTAATAAGGGAGTCAGTAAGTCCCGAGAACAGGGTGTCAAAAAGAAACAAGTCTCTGCTTATTGCTCAACATCCATGAAGTCACAGTTTTAAACAAACACTCAGCTGGAAAAGTTCAACAGATTTAACAGCTCCAGTAAAAACAAAACTCTTTGTCTTTATATGGAAGAGATGCTACTGCAGTTTAATTTGGTAATTTAAACAAGTTAGTGCTTTAAATTTAGAGTTCTGTATAACTTTTTTAAAAAGTCCTTAGAAATTTAGTTTTCCAACACTAATGTCCAAAACCTCTAACATTATGGAAAAATACAAGCTGGAAAGAGTTTCCACGCAGCTCAAACTAAGTTGTCTCAGCCCAGTTAAATGTGTTTATCGCTTTCTTTCCCTTCCCACTTAGTAAACTGTAATTTAAAGGAATTTGGGCGGAAAAACAGGGGCGACTCTGTAGCGCAACAAACTACCAGAGATTTGACAGCTGGAAAACTTAAACTATAAGGAAGTTAATTAAAAACCTCTTAAGCTTTTTTTTAAAGGTGAACCGACTTACCGCGGCGTTTCTCCTCCATTCTGGGGTTGACAGAGCCTTCCTCCCACTAACAGACAGCTGGGCTGGGCTGGGCTGGGCTGGGCTGGGTGTCCTCCGCTCTCCGCGTCTCCGTTTAATTGTGTAAGGCCCGAACATCCACAGCTGCTTTTCTTTTGTCTCTTGTCCCAGCCCAGCCAATAGGAAGCGCCGTACGGTGCTCACGTGGATCTCCGCAGGAACAACAACAAGAGCCATGTGTTCCAGTAGCGATGGGAATTCCAGCTCTCTTCCAAGATCCACAACTTTCGGCTTGTTTGCGACTCGAAAAGAGCCGGTTCTTTCCGCTCCTGAACGGTTATTCAGGTAGCGCAATCAGTTGCTGTCTCGAGTTTGGTCCGCCATGTCTCTTCTGTCGAGATTAGTCCAGATTGTTTGAGGAACTTGTTCCTAAATATCCTCCTATCTTGTCAACTTTTTAATTTTTTATTGACTTAAAAATCACCTTCCAGTTAGCACCTCAACGTTTTAAAAACAGTTTAATAATGTGATCAAGTTTTACTCCGAGTTTTTAGTTGAACTGATTTACAGAAAGGTCCTAAGAATGGAATTGTGAATGGGAAAGTTTCTAAACATCGATCTCAAAGTGCCGTTAAAAGCCTTCAGCTGATCCCATCGCTGCAGCAAGAGTTCTGACTAAAATTGAAAAGAGAGATCATTTTCCCCTATTTTAGCTTCCCTTCTTTGATTCCCTTGATGAAGCAGTTAAACTGGTTTGGGTTATCCTGAGCTATCTCTGTAGTTATGCTGCCATAAGCTTAGGCTACTGGAGGATAAACTGACCACTTTTTCTCACTTTCTTCTTATACTACTCTTCATTTTGCATTACTTAGCTTTTCTGTTTTCTCTGTTATTTTTCTCTCCATAGAAGCTGCACCTGGTCTGGCCTTTTGTTAGCTCTGATACCTTCTTTGGAGGAGGGAATTAAACCAACTGCCTCTCCTGCCATTGACTTTTGACTTTGATGAACATAGAAAATAATCCTGTTATGCTTCTTTTGTGTGTATCTGCATTGTCTTCTCAAACCCTTCGGTCGCTGGTGGCTGTTGACTGCTCGTACTGACTGAGCCAGGTTCTGGTTCTGCTGGAGGTTTCTTCCTATGTAAAGGGGAGTTTTTCCGCTCCATACATGCTCAGAATGAGAGTTTGGTGTAAAGTCAAAAACACAGTGCAAGCAATTTTCTGCTGTCGCCAAGAAAAGTGAATGACTGGATGCAACCTGCTGAGTTTCCTTAGATAGAAACTTTTTAAAACTACTTTGAATAATTACAACATTTGTTGTGTATTGGCGATACATGAATAAAAATGAATTTAATATTAGGACTTTATTGTCATAGTTTTCTGACTTCATTCTCATAATATGAAAAAAAAAATTCTTAGTCTGTCCCTAATACATAATGACGTATATCAATAAAAAAAATGCAAATATAAGAAATGTATAAAGAACGTTTTCTCTAACTTGTAAACCACTGAGCTGTACATTGTGAAGCTAATCTGGTGGAGACATTTTCCCAGACACAAAGATGGCCTCTCTAACCAGTTAATAACCTGGAGGCTGGTTCTGAAAGACAGCTGTTCATTTTAACATGCACCTCTAAAAGTAACACCTCTTTTCAAATAACCCGTTCTCCTTTTCTCATTAGGATGGCATGCAGAAGGCAGAGCGAGTGCTGCTCTGATCGAGAAGAATATAACTCAATAAGTCATTTCAGTGATCAGTTCTGCAAACGGGGATATAAAAAAAAAATTAAACCAAATGTCTCTTTGGACAAGCTATTGTCCACTGTCTCTCTGAATGTTTTCAGTTACTGGGAACAACAATCAGTTTTTAGAGGAAAACACAGCAGTCATTCAGAGAGTACTGTTATGATACAATGATTTAATATGAATAAAAAATAAAGTTTTTCATGGTTAACTCAAATTAAAATCCTAAATTCTTGTACATTATTGCATCACAGAGCACCAAACAATCAGTTTCTTTGTGATGAGTTTACAGAGGTGACAGGTCAAATTCCTCCAGCTGGACAATCACAATATGAGCATTTCATATCAGTCAATATTGATAATTATTGATTCCTCTTTATCTGAATCTGAATTCGACCATAGAACTAGAATTTTCATGAGCAGATGTGGATGGAACCAATCTGTTTTGTAATGTGTCTTGAGATTAGAGGATGTAAACAGCTACAGTTTAACTGAACTTTCATTGTCTGACATTTTCTTGTCTCACTCTGAGCGTTCACATTAAACCTGAGGGACGCTCCTTTTGTCCAGAGAGGACATCCTGTTTGATTCTCTGCTGCGTAAACTTCCAGCTCTCACTCCCCTTAGTATATTTCTGAAGTCTTGTTTGAGTTCATGTCTTTGTTTCAGAAGGAAAAACTGTTATTTTTGCCTCACTTCTTCAAATTAAGCTTGGATAGTTGTATGTGTTTCCTTTATTAATTTAAAATTGTAATGTAAAAACCCGCAGACAGTAAAGCTGCAGAACACACCACACATGTTGGATAAACAGAAAAGAATGATAAAAGTTTAAATGAATCACAAAAGAATAAGTTTGCACATTTTCCTTCATTATTAAAAACCCAACACATTAACTCGACTACGACGTGGCCTACTTTTACACCAGACTTTCTCAGTGGTTTAGTAGTAATCTTATTATTGATTTTTTTCTATGTTTTACCTAATTATTTCATTGTTATACTGCATGAATGTCCCTTTTCATGAAAGGAAGGTTTGTGAAAGAAATTCATGAGGAAAACTCAATTAAATTTGCAGGTCTTATAGTAAAGCTTTGTCAAAGTAAAATAAAAGTGTTCATAGATTTGATTTGATCTGACTTAAAATTACAGAAATTGAACCAACATGATGTTTAGAGAAAGATGAAATGTTGTATAAATATTTATGCCATAATCTGTCCAGGAGGTGCCTGAGCTGCAGCTGCTAATAACTTAAGTTGTCCAGTAGTTGATATTTGATCGTTTCTGTCTGTGTTTAATCCTGCCTCACTCCAAAATAAAACAGTTAATAGAGATGCAGATGACCACTGAAAGTCGCTGCATTTCCATTACAGATGTGCGAATAAGTTTGTAAACATGATAAGTCATTAAAAACATGCCGTGCCTCAAACCACTTCCTATCTTCCTCTTTGTGGTTTGTGGCAGTAGTAACATCTGGTTGTTGGTCATGTGACTGGTGTGATGCAAAAAGGTGTTGCAAAATACATTTACTTTAATACAGCCAAAAAAAAAGCAAAAAAAAAAAACACCTCGATTGGTTTGTTTCCATTAATTAGTTTTTGAATTGTGCAGCTACTAAGACAGGTTCTGGTTCTGCTGGAGGTTTCTCCCTGTTAAAGGGGAGTTTTCCTTTCCTCTGTCGCCATATGCTTGTTCTGTGAGAAGTACTGTTGTAAAGTTAACTCCTTGAAAACAACAATCCGCTGTCACAATGCTAGGAATAATTGCAGCAATCAGCTTCAAACTGTTTATCAAAAGTTTGATAAAAGCTAAAACCTCAAAGTTCCAGCAGAGCAACACTAAACAGCCAGAGCTACAAAATGCAAAATGCTGCAAGTGTAGACCAAAATCAAATGACAAGTCTGCAGTAAATTGGTGTTTGCAGATAATCTGGTTTGAATTTCTTTGTTCAAACCAGATTAGATCTTTCAGCCTACTTCAGACATGTTATGTCTTAAGGGCCTTTTTCCCTTTAACAAATTGAATCAACATCTTAAACTACCATTTTGTATCTATTAAGCTAGGGTTTTTTTTTTTTTTGTCTTTGTTAACACTTGATCAAAAATATAGTCAAGTGCGAAAAATGTGGTAAAAATACAAAATTAAGAAATCTGCCAAGATAAACTTTCACGACGTTACATAAAAATGTTTGTTCGGCTTATTTTTTAAGACTATAACTGGTTAGTAAACGCCTAATCAAACAATGTCCAACTGTAGCGTTAAAGAGAGAAACCAAATCAGCTGGACTTATTGTTCTGAGGCAGAAGCTGGTTGCGTAAACAAATCCTAAACTAGGAGGCGCAGCGCAAAGAGAGCGCCAAACTGTTTTCTATAGTTCTTTCCTGTTCTGACACAAACTCGCTTCGGGGGTGAAGATAAAGCTGCGGGGGCCTGTGTGGGAGAACAGGGGAGTGAATTCCCTGTAACATTACACAGTTCTTCGAAAGATAACAGTAGAGAGCGGCTCGGCTGCCGAACCGGGATCAGAACTCAGAAGTCTGGTCCGATCTGTCACTTTTCTGTGTCCGAACTGTTCATCCGAGCGCACAGAGGGGAGGGTAGATTTTCTGATCTAAAAGTCTTCCCTTCATCCAAAACAGCCCAACCCATTCCACTCTTCTCCTGTCTTCCCCCCGATCATTCCTGCTGCAAATGAAACATCACTGGATCCCCAAATGTCCGGATCCCACCTCCCTGCGCTGGGAATCTTCTTCCA
>NW_015113270.1:6824-57588 GCF_001443285.1 Poecilia latipinna | reverse complement strand
CCCCCCCCCCGCGGGGGACTTTTTTCCCGGGGGTAGGGGGGGGGGGGGGGGAAATGGAAGCTTTTTTTTTTTTTTTGTTTGTTTTTTGTTTTGTTTGTTTTTTTGTTTCTCGATCAGGCGCAGAAAAGTTTCTACATTTTCTACAAGCAATGAGTTAAGACAGAAAACTAAAAACAGAGAAGTCACTTACGCATGAACTCCAAGCAGGCGAGACATTTCCCGAGCGCCAGCACCGACCCCTGCGTGGACATTTCTCAGGCGGAAAACGGGCTGTCCCCGGCCGGGTTGTAATTCTAATAATTTCTCATCCCGTCCCAGTGGCAGCAGCAGCCGAGTCCGGTCCGTCCACACCAAAAGTCCCGGCAGACCCGCGGCCCCCAAAAGCTGGGTCACTGAGGCTTCCCAACCCACTTACCCAGCAAAAACAAAAAAAGAAAAAAAACAAAACAAAAAACTCCCAAACTGGGCCAGCAGCACCGGTGCCAGCCGTCTTCTGTGTCTCTGCTGCCTGTCAGGGGACTGGTTATTTATTCTGTGTGCTCGGTCAGCGCTGGGCACCGGGCCTGCAGAGGGACAGAGGGGCGCTCAATGAGGGGCAGCGGGGAGAAAAGAAAGGCAGGAATGGCACAGAGAGACCCAGATTCAGAGAAAGGAGGAAAGGGGCCCTTGGGAGAATTTACACGAGGAGCTTACTCACGTTAACTGGAGGAATGTCAGAGCTGCGCTCAGTCTTTACTTTGGAAACTGCTCAGTCTGCTGGAAAATCTGTATTCCAGCCCCAACTTTCCCTTATTCCTCCAACGCAGGAGGACTGGATATTGATCATTTTGGAATAACTTTGCATTAACAGATGTTTTTAGTTTTTCTTTGCAAAATTTGTAACTTCAGCCATGATATCATTCAACGTTTATGCACCACAAATCTGGAACAAACGTCCAGAAAACTGCAAAACAGCTGAAACACTGAGATCCAAATCAAGACTAAAAACCCACCTGCTGTTGAACCATAACAAAAGGAACATTACCCAATATATCTGATGTGTTTGATGATTCTAATGATGCCACTTGACAAAATACAATATCTGTTATAGCGCTTCACAACTGTTTACTATCTCATGTTTTTGTTAAACACACATTGGTAGATGATCAGTTTTTAATGATATAATGAACTTAATGTTGGTTTTAATGCTTTTATTCATTCAAAGTTATTGCTTTATATTTTCTATTTGTGTGGTTTTATTATTTTCTATGATGTCACCAATTCAAATATGAAGTTCTTATTTGTAATTACATGGTTAAACATCCAATCAGGATTATGCTGCAAGCTTGTTGGTGGACACAAAAAGGTGTGTAGTTGTAGCTAAAAACTTCTAATTATTTAATTCCTTTACAGTTTAAAATGAACATGTCACATGTTGATTTAAACACATATTTTGAATGAAAATAAGAATCTCCTGTCCATTTCCTATATCATAAGTATTTAGACTCAAATCAAACTTTTGAGCATGAATGTCTAATTTGAACACTTCAAAAGTTACCAACCTAATTCCTGTCTTTTAAGAGGTTTGCTGAATAATCGTTTCACCCTGTAAAACAAAAATGGCTGAAATGCATGTTAAAAGGTGAATGCAATCTCTTCTAGACCTGTACTTTACTTCCAGGTCATCTGTTACTATAGTTGAGCAGAAAAAAGAAAAAAACCATCATAAGATCAGCATCAGTTTCTCTTTATTGTTCATTGCATGGCCACATAAACTGGTTCTCCTCTGCACTGTGCATGATGGGACAGTCACTATGGAGATGGTGATGTCGATGGGATACATTTCAGGAGTTTACAGACACAACCCAGACCCCCGCCCCGCCCCGCCCACAGGACAGGTCGGCTGATCTCCACCAATCAGCTCCCACCTACCTGCTCCGTCTAACCTGATAAATAGATTCTGCTTTCTTAGCTTCTGTTCAGGATTGGTTCAGTGGATCAACACACAATAACAAGCCCTTCCCCTTTCCCTTAGACATTCCTGTGTTTATCATTCAGATTCAGCTTACAAAAAAACAAAACAAAAAAAAAATAAAGAAAAATAACATCATTTGGGTACAAAAATAAAATCCAAATGAAAATCTTCCAACAGGTCAAAGCCTGCTGCGTTTTCTCTTTCTTTTCTCAGACAAATAGCACAATACGTACGTCACTGGTCACAAAAGTACACCGCAAATAAGGAAAAAATAAATCCAAATAAAATAATTAAAAAACCCCACATATTAGAGAAACCATAGATCCGTCTTCCTTTGAGCCTGCGGGCGACGAGGCGCCTGGTTTGGTTCTGATCGATGGAAGTCAGGCAGCGCCTCCTCCGCCGCTCAGCTCGCCTTCCTGACCCCGTTTCTGGAAATCAGACTGAAGGAAAGAGGGAAGGGAAATCCAGAACACTGCTCTAAATATCTATATGGATTCATCTCGGCGTGAATGAGTTTGTGTGTGCGGATTCTCTCAACACAAATGTACTCGTTTGCTAACATATACAGTGTATTCCTGGTTAGAGGTGAACCAGGGGCACGCCCATCCCAGCGCTTCCTCCCCCGGCCGCCGCCGCCACGCTCACGCTTTATGTTTAACAAACTGAGAGGTGGGAGATCTGCTGCTTCTCGTGTTGCCTGCCTTTTCTTCTTTTGTTTTTATTTATGTTTTATTTTTTAACCTCCTCTTTATTTCCGTTTCAAGCCCTCAAAACTTTTAACTCTTCGATCCAGCTTTCTTTTGAGTTGTTTTTCTTTCCTTTTTGGAGACGCAGATACACACAGAGCAAAAGAGTGGGAGAGAGAGAGGGAGCGAGTGTTGTCATCGATCAGCTGCTCGCAGCACTGACAGCTGCCCCCCCGGTACGCTCTCAGCCGATCTCCTTCCACTGGCGGTAGAACTCCACGATGTTCTTCAGCTCCATGCCTGCGGACGACGCAGCCTGGGTCGCCGACTGGCAGAGCAAGAAAATAAACACCAGATCTGAGCTTCAGATGAAGAAATATTACTTCTTACCTTATAACCACAAACTTCAATACATTTCTTTAAGAGTTTATGTGAAACAAAGTAGGGCATAAGAGGTAGAGGAAAGAAAAAACTTTTTTTTTTTAATGAATAAAAATCGAAGGAGTATTAGTGGCTGTAATCTACAGCTTTTCACCCTGGAATCTCCAACTCCACCATTATATTATTTTTGGATCTAAAAAAGAATGATCCAGAGAATGTGTGTCAAACTCAAGGCCCGGGGGCCAAATGTGCCCCGCCGCAGCCCCGCATGTGGCCCTCTGGACTTCAAATTACATCAATAAGTTGATTGGAACATGAAAAAATGTAAATCAAGATATTTGATCAGTTTTCCAAGGAACTTAGAAATCATTCTGCAAAGCTGCTAAGACTTCTTAAAACTTTATCATAATAATCAGGAAATTATTACAGCAGCTGAAAGCTACTTATAACCTCTGAGCGTTTTGTACATTATGCTCTATACGTACATAAAAACTAAAAACTGAGTATTTTGTGACAAAATTAGCAGATCAAAATGTGAGATGTACAGAAAGCGAATCAGTGGACGATTTGGAAATTCTGAACGTTAAAGAGCCGAAAGAGAGTCGGACCTTCATGGCGGCAGACCGAGCGCAGAGCTCGTCCACCTCATGTCCTGTCAGGATGGTCACCATGCCGGCTGTGTCTTCGTCTCCGTTGCTCTGGGACACCGTCAGCTGTCGGCAGCTGTCCACCATCTTATACAGATGCCTGCAAACGAGGCGGATCAGAGCAGAGGAGTCAGATGGAGAAGAGGTTTCACTCAGCGAGAGACGACTGGCATGAAGTGAAGCTCACCAAGCTTCGATGTCCTGCCGCTTCAGTTTATCCCTCTCAAAAGTGCGACCCGACTCCTTCTGACAACGTATGTACCTGAAGACAGGAGATTTAGAGGAAGGACATTATTAGTATGCAACTGTAACACTGACTTATTCTAATATGTTTGCAAAAACATATTTTGACGATAGAATTTTAATCTTTAAAGAACAGTCATTTTATTGCTATTTTTTGATTAGAAAATAAAGAAAACATGAACGTTTTTAAAAGGAGGATGAATTTTTTCTTTATTATTTACCTACTTGTTCAATATTTATTGAAAATGATGCGGAAAAAAGGACAAAACTTGCAGTAATGATGCAATTCAGCTTAAACCCATTGCAAATATGCATGAAAAACATAAAAAAAAAATGCTAAAACTGGCATTTTAAATATCATTTCCATTTAAAAACATTGCTTAGCAACCCTCAGTGGATGGTCCAAACAGCCACAGGTGACAGATCCCCTCAGAAGACACTGACCTGTTTCCTTTGCGGAATTCCGACTCCAGGAAGCGGATCCCGTCTCTTGCACCACCGTTTTCCTTTTTTAGCCGATCCAGCCCGTCAATCACTGCAACACAAATAGAGCAAATATTAATAAAAACTAAAAAAAATCTAGCTTTCAGAGACCTGTAAAGTAGACTAGAAATAACCTATGACACATTTACGGACACCGGTAAACATTTGCTAACTGATCTGCGCTGCGTTTGGCTGGTGCAACATCAACGACTTCCTGACCTGTTCTTGGGATGATGATGATGAAGCAGCCGCTGCTGGCCAGGTGTCGGATGAGGTTCAGATGATGGCAGAGGGCGGCAGCGTCAGGAACCAGGTAGGGAGACATGGACGACTGAGCTTTGGGCTGCTGAAGGCTGCCCTCTAGCTGCGAGACCTCCAACTGCAGATTAGGACCAAAGAGAAGAAAGTTTTACTTTGAGTTGGTATGGAAGACCATTTCTGCCATGAAAGAAAAAACAAAAGATACGTAGGAAGTTATAATTAGGAGAATAAATGTCACAATTTTGAGATAAAACATCCTATTAACGAGAATAAAAGCCAATTTTGAGTTTTAAAGTCATAATTTTAACTTCTTCAAAGTAATAATTTTAAGATGCAAAGTAAATTATGAGATTCAGTCATAATTACGAGACCAGAAGTCATTACTTTGACTTTGAAAGTCAATTTCTACTTTAAAGTCATAATTTTGACTTTCAAAGTTATAATTATGAGACAGAAAGTTGCGCTGTTTCTTTAAGGAGATTTGCTACAGTATCTCAAAATTATAACTTTAAAACTCAAAATTATGACTTCCTGTTGGACTTTTATTTTTTCGTTCCTGGCGGAAATGGATCTCCATAAGTTGGCACTAATTCAACAACATTAAAATATTGTTGGAACAGATATTTCAAACTGCGGCGCCTGTGCGGTGTTCCTGCTTTGATTTTAGCTAGAGGCTGATAAATAACCTGCAGTCGAAGTTGGGCCATGTCCCTCATCAAACGATTCCGACGGGCCTCCTCTTCCGCCTGGACAAATCACAAATAAAAATATTTTATAGAATAAACATAAGTATTTGTTGTATTATTTCAGGGTTGGGCTGTGGGTGTGCGTGTTCAGCCGTCGCTCACCATCCTGAACTGGGCCTTCGCCTGCTGCACCAGATTGTCCTGCTCCGATTGGCTGATGCTGGTAAAGATTCCTGCCTCGGGGTTGAAGTGCAGCACGTTGCCTTGGAGATTTGTTAGGAAGTGGCCAAAACTGCGAATGCAACACACTCGCAACACACACTGAAGAAAAAAGGAGAGAAAAGGAAAGAGTTTGCATTTATTGTTTCACATTTTAACTGAAACACACTTAGATTGACATTTAGACGCCTGCTAGCAGATATTTGTTCATATTTAGTATTTGCTGGAACATTTGATGCATTTTTTTTTCTGATAAAAGAGCAGAAGCTTCTCCACACTGAATACTTGTGAGAAAGTCGCAGCTTCACAGTGCAGATGGTGAAAATGGTGAATGTATTTTCTGTGAAGTAGAATCTGTTCACAGCAGTCGACATAAATGAATCTGAAATATGTAATTTGGGCTTGATTATATAAAAACATGCAGATCGCTTCCTCCGCTCTGCTGAAAATGTTTTAACTGTTTTTAAAAAATTTATTTTATTTACTAAATGAGGCAGTGTTTTTCCATCACAACTCCACACCAGAGCTGCAGCACAAAGCATCTGGAAAGAATTCACAGCGCTTCACTTTTTCCACATTTTGTATGTCGCAGTCTTATTCCAAACTGCGTTAAGTATTTTTATTCCCTCAAAATTCTACACAGAAATATCCCGTTATCACAATGTGGATTTTTTTTTCTTCTAATTTCTTAAAAATAGAAATCAATGAAGCTCAAAATTGAGCCGTTTTCATTTATCATCCCAAATGTTTCTAAACTTACATGGTGCTAAGATCAATGTATCTACATGGTCAACAACTGCTGACATTACACAACGCCAAATGGTAACTTATATTTTTTGAACCTCTGTGGTTCAAAAAAACACTGAAATGTTCTCCCCTCCCACCAAAATACTGATGACTAGGAAAACAAAAACAAAGTTATCAAATTTGATTTTGATTTTATCTTTCAGTAGAAGAAATATGGAATCATTTCTAATGATGTCATATTCGGTACATATCTGGAGCGTACCTCCTGCAGGGGACTGAGGGAGGCGTTGCGGCGACTGAAATCCAGCCGGCGGTGAGCGACGCTGAGCGCAGGCAGGTGCCGCAGCGCCACATCCTCAGGCAGCAGCAGAGTCGGGCTCAAACCCGGCTGTTCGCACTCCTTTAACATCTCTGTCACCTCCGAGTTCAGCCCCAAATCTGCACCACACACACACACACAACAAAATAAAAACATAGATTTTTCCAGGTTTCATCACAAATTGAAGGTAGCACCATTTAACTTTGGTTTCCAGATTTAATTTGCATTTTTGAGGCACCTAAAAATAAATGCCACAGCAGCACAGAAATCAACTGGATTCAGATAAGTGAACCTTTTTAGCTGCTGTGATGAGTAACTGCTGAATTAACTAATAGGATTAATTGTGATTAATCAATTACATAATAAGTTAATGGTAGTTAACTTGAGTATACAGATGTAATATATATACAGTTTCATTTTCACCTGGTTCAAATTCTGAATAAAAAGCTCCTGTTAAACCCTTATGGACAGCATCCGATGATCAATTAGCTAATCCTAAAATTAATAATCAGATCAGTGACACACTATTGGTGCTAAGTCAAGAAGAAAGGACTGAGCTTTTCACATGCTGATGTTAAAAGTATGTTTGCATCCTTTGCTACAAATGATCAAGCGTTCACCAGAGGAATGCTGCATCATTGGATTTTAGACAGTAAAATGTTTCTTAGTTAAAAAAGAAACTGAATTATTTGTTTGCTTGCATCTTTTAATACATTTCTAATTTTGTACAAAAAAAAGGCTTTGGTGGTTAAATGAAAAATCAGCAGGCCATTTTTTTAATCCATTAACTGTCGGAATAATTCGATTAAATAAAATAACTGTTAGTTGCAGCCCTAGTGATCTCACCAGCCTCCAGCAACTTGCTGCCGTCTGGAAGAAGGTTCAGCAGAACCGACAGACGGTTCCACAAGCTCTGCGAACTCTGCAGAGAAAGCAGATCATCCCAGTGAGAAAGACAAACACTTTCATTGCAGCAATAAAACAGGTGTGTTAATGTGTCGGCTCACCTGTGCACACATGAGGATTATATCTGTGTTCGTCCTGAGCCAATCAACAAAGACCTTCACCACCTGCATCAAGCCCTGATTGGACAGAATCTCCAGTTTCTCCAGCAGGGTTTTTTCACTGTGGGCGCTGTGCTGACTTTCCTCCGAGTCCGAGTCCAGGTCTAGTGGAAAACAAGACAGATCAATAAAACCAAGTTATTTTGTCGAGCTATTATGTAGTTCAGAACTGTGAAGTGGAAGTGAAATGACAATAACAGTTCTCAACAGGTACAAGCCACACCTTTCAGATTTCTATCTATAAAGAATCACCAAATTTGCATTAAACTCAGCAGGAAATCAACTGGACTGGGCTGTGGAGTGGACTTTAACTGGGCCAAACACTTAAACATGTTCAGAAAAATAATTAAGCCAAAATTATACAAAATATAATATAGATCTGCTGTTGGCCACACCCCCAACCCCCTGAACTCAACATTTACACTTGCACATGAAAATGGTTGCAAACAGATCCGCAATTATACAACCATACATCTATGAAAAGCAGAAGTGGAGCCTCCTGCACAACCAACAAGAATGGAGCAAGTGGTTTCTGGATGGTAAATCAACAACAAAACACATATTTTTTCCAGCAGCCATTGTACAGTTAGTAGGTGTCGGACAGGGCTTGGTTGGCGTTGCTAGGTAACGGCACAGAGTGACTCAACAATCTAAATATTTTTGAAACGGCTCATTTTCCAGACACCAAAAAACAAGAACTCATTGCCAAAAAAACAGCTGAGTGCTTATTCTTAAAAGCTTGGACTGTTTTTGGAATCAGTAAATGGAAGAACAAAAACGTGGAAAATGTGAATTTTGCATATTAAAATCAGACATTTTAAGCCTGAACTAAGGAGGCTGGATGTACACTACCATTGTCGTTGGTTCCATTGGCAGTGCCGGGGTTCAGGTCGCGGTGTGAGTCTCCAGGCGGAGGGGGAGCCTCCTGGGAGGGCGGGGCGGAGGTGTCAGTGGGGGTGGAGCCTGAGGCGGCCTGAGGCCTCAGCAGCATGTTGCTGAAGGTGGGTGCGAGGCGGAAGCAGCGTTTGGACTGGAAGAGCTGGGAGGACATGGCCTGCAGGTTGCTGCTGATGCTGGAGTCGCTCTGCGTGAGGGGCCCGTTGGTGCTGGGCGGGGCCTCGCCGTCACGATCCCCGCCTTCCTCCCTGGGTTGCTCCACTTCTTCCTCCTGCTGCTCCCGGGCCGGACCCTCGGTGCTGTCTGAGTTTTCTGTGTCCTCTATGTCCTCCAGGTCTGAGCAGGACTCCTGGCTGTTCATGTCCGAGTCAGTCTCCACGTCGAAAGCGGTCCCTCCCTCCTCTTCCTCAGAGCCACTCTCCCAGCTGCCTTCCTCACCCAGGCCGTCCCTCTTCGTCTCCTTCTTCACAGACGAAGGGTTGAGCGGTTCATCTACTGGCGTCCCCCCTGTGGAGTCAGCACGCACCCTCCCTCCTTCATCGTCTTCCTCGTCTTCTTCGCTCTCGAATCCTTCGCTCAGGTCGCTTTCGTCCTCCCCTTGTCCGCCTTTATGCGCGCAGCGGCGGCGCCGCAGCCGAGATAGGCGGGTGTACTTCTTCTTCTGTCTCTGCTTCTCCTCCTCTGCCTTGTGCTGATCTTCTTCGCTGCTCTGCTTTTTGACTCGGACCCGCTCACGGCCATCTTCATCCTTATCCTCCTCATCCTCCTGCTCCAGGGAGCCGTTCTGCAGAGGCCTCTCCTCTGACGGATCCACTTCTGCAGCTGACATATCCCTCACTTCAAGGTCATCTGGGTCAGAGAAGAAACATGCTTGATTTTAGTTTGGTTAAAATATGTCACATTTCAAGAAAGATGAAACTAGAAGCTGTTTTTGACATTCTACCAAGGGAAAACTTAAAATATAACTAGGCTTTAAATCGACAGAGCTGAACAAACACCCTGAAGTCGATGTTTCCTGACTCACCTGCAGCGTCGGTGTGCAGCGCAGGAACCTGGCTCTCCCCCTCCTCTAGTTCAGCCTGCAGCCGGATGTTCACGTGGTTCACCAGGTGGGAGAACAGAGCCAGCGTAAACGCTATGGACGCGCTGTACTGCTTAGATCCTTAAACAAAACAAGGTTTGTTAGAAGTGAAAAGGTGAATGAAACTGAAACTGTGTGTAGTAAACCAAGTTAATGGTTTATAATCATTTTGTAGCTACTCTTGTTCATAATGATACAAAGAAGACTTTTACTCATCGGGAACAATTTGCACTTTATGGTCCAGGAACACATTTCTATCATATCTGCAGCTCTCTGTAGCTACGTGGCAACAACATCTCAAATATGCACACAACCAGTTTGCTCTGCATATCGGAGGCACTTCTCTTCCTCTTCTAGCTTTGCAAAGGGAAGAATGTTTTATTTAGAGCCTAACCCTATTTTAAAACCAATTAATCAGATAAAAAACTAGCACATTCTGCAGATTTTTCATTAAAACCACTTGAACCTTTTCATACAAGATTAGAAATATATTAAAAGATGCAAATACACAAATAATTAATTTATTTTTTAAATAACAAAAGTAAACATTTTGTTGCCTAAAAGTACAGTTTGGCTCAGTTACTGTGTGAGTAATTCGTCCTTTTAGAGTCTACATACTATTTGATCACTAAATTAGTTGACGATTATTTAAATAACAATGGACACCGATCCATTTTCAAAAACGGCTAAAAAACAACAAATGTTTAGGAGTGGAAAAAATATTAAAATACAGACATAAAATTAAATATTTTATTTGGAAATGTTTTATAGTTGAGGCAGAATTTAATTGTATTTTGGGGATTTTACTGCAGTGTTCATGTTTTTGTTTGCTTTGAGGCAGATTTCTTCCATCCGTCGACTAATTAGCAGGTAAACAAATATATATGCCAATTGTCCTAATCGTTTAATAAAACGGGTGGTTAAGAGATTTGGATGTCAGAAACTGGAAATAAATGTTGAAATTCTGACAACTTTTCTTTTTAACTGAAACATTTTTCAGCTAAAAACTTGGGACTGTTTGCAAAGAGATGAAGGAACAAATTGGAAAAAAAATTATATAATGAAATCTGCTTATTTCTTATTTTTGTGTTCAACTGAAAAATGACTAAGTAAATAAATTAAAATAACCAGGTGGAAAAATATTTTTTTAAAAACACACAAACACACCTCCTCTCTTAAGGCTGTGTACGACCATCAGGCATGTGACCACCATCTTGAAGATGAGGTTGTCGGGCAGAACAGGGTATGAACTGTCGCTGTGCTGCGTCTGCTCCTCCTCTTCCTCACTCGGACAGGGTGGAGCGCCTCCGTGTGTCGGAGCCGGAAGGTAAAACAGAACCAGGTTGAAGTCCTCCAGCACCGACTGGCAGAGCGAAGTCAGCTCCGTCTCCATCAAGCTTCATTGGAAGCAAAGCGAAAACAAAAAGCAAAGGGTTGGCGGGTCACAGCTTACAGAACATGTTTCTGATGCACAAGGCAGGTTAGAAACTATAGACAGACTCTTCACTGGTGCTACAACAGAGAATAAAGCCAAGAAGGGAAATAAAAAGTACGGCAGCTCAGAGACTGACCTGTTTTTAGGCTGCAGTAGACTCTGAAGGTACATGAAGCTCACCAGGACACGCTTAATGTCTTTGGATCTATGTAGAAACAAAAAAAATACATTATGAGTTTTTATTATTCTGATTTAAACAGGAAATTCTTTAGTGACACAAAGGCAAGAATAATCGTAGAAAAACAAGCCACCATCTCTGATTCTACAAAAAAGAATAGACAAAAGTTGATTTTCTTTGTGCACGGAAGAGGAAAGGATGGCAAAGAAGTAAATACTAACTGCTAGTTAATCAAAATCATCATTTAATGTTTCCAGATGGTAAAAGAATATAGTTTTACTTGAATAAGACCCAATAGAGACCAGAACAAACAGACTAAAAATCAGTTTCTACCCAAGAGTTGCCCTGAAAATGGCAAATTCATCCAAACTCTTATCATCATTCTTAACAACCCGGTTGTTTCTACTTTATATCCTTAATAAACTCATTTATTTATTTGCACTGCCTTTGAGAGTTGCTATTTTTTTCAAACTTTTTTTTTTGCACAATGACAATGAGAGGCTGTTTTTTTTAGCTTTTAAAGGCTTCTTTGTTGACAGAGTGAAGATGGAAAAGAATAGATTTTCACCAAACACTTTGCTATTTTGACAGATTTTTCAAGAAAACTTTAAACCAAAAATGACTGAGTCAAAAAAAACAAAACAACAAAAAAAAGCTGCATCTTGGGACTCGTCATCACCTTTGCCGAGACGGAGACAGCTTCTTCATTTCCTGTTTCTTCACCTGGTGGTACATCTTGGCAGCTTTGTCGAACAGACGCTTCAGGTTGCCGTAGGCCCCCTCAAACGGAGTATCTGATTGGATGCTGAGGACAGAATAAATATTCGTTTAGCCTCATGTTAAAAAAATGTTTAAAACTGGAGGTTATGGACCCTCACCATCGTAGGTAGTAGTAGGTTGCTTCCACATTGTAGAACTTGCTTCCTGCCAGTGTTCCCAGCTGGTTAAAAGGCATTCCTGCAGAATGGCAGAAAGGTGGTTCAGATTCATAACCGGTCATTGTAGCCCTTTATTCACTCAACTACACGGACGAATGGACCCCAGCTTGGCTCTTTTTGAGGACAACTCAAGTCAGAGGCCACATTCACACTGCACGTCTGAACAGCCCTATTCCAATCTTTTCACCCCCCAAAAATCTGATCTGTGCCAATTTTTATGTCACTGATGTGAGAAATGCGCCATAATTCTGCACCAGAGAAGGACGACATATGCCTGTCAAGATAACAAATTTTGCCGGATGATAAATTGTCCCAGTATTTATTGCAATAAACAATAATATTGTTGTTTTGAGACCATTTTCAAGTGATGTATTGATAACAGCATAATAGTGCAAGTTCACCCTCTCAAACACTAGTTTAAAGACATTTTAAGTATCCAAAGTAAAAAAAAACAAACATAATAAATAAAATGGAAATAAAAACTGCAAACATCCAAATGTTAAAATTAAAAAAAATATTAATCAGAATGGAAATGATCAATCTCAATTTCATCTATCATGTGATTAATTGATTAATTGCTTATTGTGACGGGCTAAGCCAGACAGCATATAATCAGACGGACACAACGGCTGAAAATTACGCATCACATTACAGTCCCACCACTCCTGGTCCGACTCCACATCCAGACAGACTTCTCTACTGAAGCTGCAGTGAATGCTCCACTAAAGGTTGCTGCTGCTAGCTGTGCCTTTCTGTTATTACCTTCCTTGGTCTAGATAAGTTTTATCCTGTCGACTCCTGTTGCTGAACAACTTTAAAACTATCCATAAATGGTGGCGTCTATTTTTACTTCCATAAACAGACTGATGCTGCTGCGTGATGTCAACGTTCTTCTTCTGCACATCCAGGTCGCTTTGGGGTCGTTAACCGTTCACACAGAAGTCTCATTGTTGTTTTTAATTAGTAAAATGAACAAATGCAAAGGAATTGAAGTCAAATCATGAATCATGACTCACCAACATGGGGCATGACAGACAAGGCTTGGTGGTAAAATCTCTCTGCCAGCTGCTCAGCTTCCACTCCAGCAAGTTCATTCTGATAGCGCGCTGGTGACCAAACCAGATTACCAAACATTATTGAAAACATACAGACAACAAATGAGCAAAACTGTGAAAACTCTACTTTTATTAAATTCTGACATTTCTAATAACTGAATAAACGTTATTCCTCTTCTCAGACAGCCTGTTCTCACTTCCTTCTATAACACCAGGCCAATTTTCCCACGCACCGGCGATGACACCCACTGGCTGCCTCACACCTCTACAGACATGGAATAGAGATGAGCCGATCTAAATATGCTATTAACATGTTATTACCCAGATCTCCGAGGTAGACCAGACAGCGATGACACGCCATCTGAGCCCACTCCATCTCTCTAGAAGAGGCCGACACGGGTTTCTTCCGACCTGTTGGAAATAATTAGACTTCAAGTCAAAACTGAAGTGAAGTTAGTTCCAAAGAAAGAAGCTAAAACCCCATCAGAGGGTTTTAGAATTAAAAAATGTGGCTTGATGAGCAATAAAAACTGTAAATGCTGATAAAAACCCCAAACAGAATCCGTACTAGATATAATCCTGATTCAGAAACTAGCCAGTAGTTTGACCTGAAGAAGCTTTTTGAGGAATAAAACTACTGATTCAGACTTTGAAGTCTGAAGGATTCAGCAAATGAATCAGCAGACATGCAGCTGAAGCTGCAGGACAAATTTCACGGCCCCTGAACTCCAGCGACAGTCATTATGTCTTTCAAAGCAAAACGCAAACTTATAGAATCAGGAGAAGAAAAATCTGAACTGAGATATTATATAGATTTATCATACAGAAATAAAGAGCAAACCACTTAATCTGAAAAATGTTTGGACAAAAATGTATTCCATGAAGTGATTTTAATGGTTCATAGATTTTACAAGCAGTGACTTTGTAAATAGATCCATTAAAATGAAACAAGAGAAGTAAAATAACTCTTAAATGACATTGGTGTCTCTGGTGAATTTTAGTCTAGGTTTTTCCAAAAATACCCAAACTGAAGCCAGAAATGATTAATCTAAAGCTTTATGTGTTTTTGTTTAGGGAAGAATTCAACGTTTGAGATCTCACCGATCAGAGGATCAGTGACGTGCGTCCAATCAATGCAGTCCTGCAGCTCCAGCTGGTAATGTGATTGGATGTAGAGCAGCAGATGTTGGTAGAAACCCACGCCGGCGATGAGGTGCGTTCTGTAGGCGCACTCCAGGGCACTGCGGCTGTGGATGTGCTGAAAGCAACAGGAAGAAAAAATGAGGTAGGAGCAACATGAAGAGCTAAAAATGCAAAATGGAGGGAGAAAAGTAACAAAAAACTAAAGTCATATACAGATATGTTTAATATCATATACAGATATGTCAAAACTCCTTCATAATGTGTTACACACAAACTCAAGTTTATACTTCTTGTTGTGTTTTCTCACGTCAGACTTAAATCTAGACATGGACCCGATTTAATCCAGAACTGGAACAGATTTAATCCAGAAATGGAGCAGACCTTAAAACCAGATCTGAAACATATTTAATCCAGATATGAAACATTTTGGTAACACTTTTTTGAAGGGGGTTGAATAAGACTGTCATGACACTGTCATAAACATGACATAACACCTGTCATGAACATGAATAAGCCTTCATGAATATTTATGACTGTTGTCATAAAGCATCATTCGGTAAATTATGACATTTTTAATACAAAGTTGACATTATTTAAAATGTCTTTGTTATGACAAATTGACATTTACCAAGAAATCATTACTGATATAAATTTGTTATAAAAGTATTACTGATTGCACTTTAAAAATTAGGTAACTTTATGTTATTAAAGGTAAAGTTTAAACAGTAATGATTTTTTGGTTAATGTCAAGTTGTCATAACAAAGACATTTTGAATAATGTCAACTTTGTATTAAAAGTGTCATAATTTACCGAATGACGCTTTATGACAACAGTCATGAATATTCATGAAGGCTTATTCATGTTCAAGTGTCATGTCAGTCTTATTCAACCCCCTTCAAATAAAGTGTTACCAACAGATTTAATCCAGGTCTGAAACAGATTTAAATTTAGAACAAGAATAGTTTTAATCCAGACCTGGAACAGACTTAAACCTAGAATTAGAATACATTTTAGTCCAG
The DNA here is from genome assembly GCF_001443285.1 of Poecilia latipinna. Lineage (NCBI taxonomy): Eukaryota > Metazoa > Chordata > Actinopteri > Cyprinodontiformes > Poeciliidae > Poecilia > Poecilia latipinna. The sequence goes on along the minus strand of NW_015113270.1, from coordinate 42,148 downwards.
ACGCGGAACAGATTTAATCCAAACTGGGTAGGAATCCTGTGTGTCGCTCTGTTAATCTATATAATTCCAACAGCTGCTTTGTCACCAAAGAGACATTTCCACAGCTGCTGAGTGACTTTTTGCCATCTTACCTTTTTGTTCGTCTTGATAACCTGGATGACCTCATAGTAAACCTTCCTCCAGAGCAGCTCCTCGGCCTTACGGCCGTAGTCAACAGGATGCAGAAACATTAATTTCACACAAAGCTCTCTCAGCCTAGGAAAAACAAAAACATACAACAGATGAACACACGGATAGCTTTATGCAACAGTTGGAGGTGTTGCTACAAGAAAATGCAACCACAGCTCCTAATTATCATTATTTTTTTATTTTATGGAGACAAAAATTAGGCTGAACAACAGGCAACATGAGATATACATAGCTGTTGCTAAAATCCAGTCTATTCACAGAAGAAGTCAACATGTCAGGCAGTTAGAGACAAATGGTATGTTGGGGAAAGCGCCATAAATTAGCCAAAACTTGCTGCAGTCCCATTATGCATCAAACCTGAGAGAAGCTTAATCTAGATGACTCAACAGTAAGCAATATCAGCCAATTAGCTTTTTAAATTTAAAAATAATATATTAAGTATGTCTTTAATGCTTTTCAGTCAGGATTTTGACCAAAACAGCACTAAGAGTGCAATGACAAGTACTGATGGTGTCACAACAAGTAAGTAACATATTTCTGCAGCAACTTTCACAGTCATATAGTTCACAAAATGATTCAGAAAGGCAAAACGATTGAAACAAAAACAAAACATTAAACAATAAAAACGCTATAGATCTGTTAGTTTTATTAGACCTCGTTCATAAGAGGATTGCCACCCAAATGTATCTACAGATACTTAAACATTTAAGTGTGTCACAAATGTCTCTAATTCTTGATGGTCTAATGAATAAATAAGACAAGTCTGACTGTCTGAACTTCCTTTAAAACAGGAAGTGCTGCAGAGTGACGGTGCATTTGTATAAAACCAGTCACCATTCAGCCTGTAAAGTTTCGGTGAGAGCAGATCTGGACATACTTGTTCCGCAGGCTGATGTTCTCCGGCTTGAAGACTTCTCTGTAGGATGACTTACTGCCGATGATGACATCCAGCTTGTGCACAGACTCCACCACAGCCCTGGATGAAAAGCATTACTGTCATCACATGAATCACCAGAAGTAGCAGTTTGTCACGCAACAAATGTCCTGAAATGTTAAAAAGCTGCAACCCTTTCTGTTTCATTTCTCTGCAACAGGATGAATGACACACGACAGCCAGCTTACGTTCATCAGAGGAAAAAAAGAACCTCATGACAGAGTCAGGTGCAGTTTCAGCTACTAGCATAGATGTATCTTAAACATAACTATCAACAACAGAAACCATCAGACTCGTTTAGACATTTTACTAGCTCATCGGTTAGCTCGACGAAAACGGCCTCGTCCACTCACCTGTAAAGCCGCTTGATAAGAAGGACTTTCGCCTCGGGCTCGCTGTCCTGACCCGGTCCGCTCATATTAGCGACAGGCCGGCAGTTCCACCACACTGCGGGGTCACCGTTTCATTCGGGCCTCTCGACGGAACAGCTGTCGCGGTTATTCGGCTCTGTTCCCCGTTAGTGACAACTGTGTTGTTAGCCAGCTAGCGTTAGCTCCCCGCTTAGCTTTCCCTGTGTTCCCTGAGAGTCTCTTTCTGTCTCTTGAATCCTTTGGCCAACCCCCCTCCACCCATCCGTCCAGAAAAGTGGGTAGGAAGGGGTCCCCGGAGCCTTACGGTTCTTCCAGTCAGCTAAAAAGCTCTATTATCCCTTTTGTGTTATTTTCCGTTCCGGCCATCGCTACGAAGGCGGCCATTATTCATAGCAAGCACTGACCGCCTGAATATCGCGAGAGTTCAAAAACAAAATTACGAGATTACAGAAGTGAGACGTCAACAACTTCGCCATATTGGTAAGGGAAGACAAGTTGAAAAAGACCAGCTTTAGCCTTTAACAGCGGTCACGACACGTGCATTTCTGATGGTCTTTAAGTGTATTGCGTTCCAACAATATACAACGACTTGTATCGATATGTACACGACGGCATACTGGGCAGACCCATTAAACCACGTAAACTTCATAAAATTTGAATTATCAAACAAGTTTTATTTGGTCAAGAGTGAATTTTAAAATTCCTCCTAAGTGTAAAGCGAAGAATGTGTAAAGCAAAATAAATAAAAATACAAAGATATTACTCAAACACAGGTTTCCTCCCGTTGTCCTTGCACAGCTGATAAAAGTTGTGTTTCACATTGTTCACCGTTATGTACTTTTCTCTTTCAAGAACGCTTGCATTGCACACTTCAGCAACAAGGCATTTTTAAGGAATGTTTAACATCTATTAAGTAGGCATATCTAGACTGAGATCCTGGAATGGAGAGCTGTCCATGGTGCTGCAGTGGCTCAGTTTCAACTTACTGCTAAGAAAGATTAAAGGTTTCCTATCTTGCTGCTATTTGTGTTTTAGTAAGTGATGATTTTTTGCGAAACTGGCCAATCAAAGGTCTGTTTGAAATTCTCCATCAGCTACTTTACATCATATTTTAATAAGTATTTGTAAATTAATTCAGTGACCTCTAATATACTTTATGATTTTTTTTCAGTAACCGTGAGTCAATTTTGACAATATATATGGTATAACTGGTGCTATGTAGTTCAGTATATCTGAGTGGAATCATCTTGTAAGCCACATCTGAACCTTTCTTATAAAGAAACTGCATGACATTTTCACTGTAGAGCTGTTAAGGCAGTCATAAAAGCTGTATGTCTCTAAAGACTTGCATAAGTTGATAGCTATTATTACTTTTAGGTTTTCAATTGCTTTGTAATTTCTCCTACTTGTCAGCAGAGGTCTGCAAAGATATGCATTATTGTGCATCCCTATAATCCATGGCTAGAGCTGGAGAGACATGATTTCCTTTAAGGTTTGGCCAGTTACAATGGGAAAATGTAATAAAACATGAAAATAATTTCTGCACTAAAGACTGGGATAATTCTTTTTGCTTGATATGTGCAGATCTGTTAATAGTCCTGTTTTTGTTTCCATTAAAAAATGAACAAAAAATGATCTTACTGTCACATCATTTCAGGATATTAGAGAACATTTAATAAAAGGTAACATCATTGCACTGTTTGGTGTTATTAGACATCTAAGATGGAAATCAGGACATAAAATGTCCCCTAAAAGGAGACTGAACACTTTACAAGTGTTCCTGCTGGGTGAACCATGCTCTTCCACTGTGTTGTATTCTTCCAGTTCTTTCTAATGTCACGTGTTGCCAGACTGCCTGAAGGTCTCCAGGCGATCAGCATTGGGAGGGTAGCACCCTGACAAGCATGCTGTGTTCTGCTGAATCCCCTCATCCTGGGTCCATCATCACCCTCGGCACACTGGCTGGGGACAGCATGAAGAAACGATCAACTCAGCTCCTCTGAGAGCAGAATCACAGAAGAAAAACGTCTGTTGCTGCGGGTGAGTGGGGATCGTTATGCAGCTCCAAACAGGAGAAACTCACTGTGAGGTTTTCACACATCCAAACACTGGATGGATTGAGTCAGCATGAAGAAAAAAACCCTGATCCATGGGATTTGTTAAAATCAGTCTGTCTTTAAGTGTCTACATCATTCCAACTTGGCATTGTTGCATCTTTCTACGTTCTGCTTCAGAGTTGCAAACTGCTTTCGTAGAGTTGGTCACAGTGATGACAATCAGGTAATTTTCACCTCTTTGCTACTTTCTCTCATAAATCTAGCGAAAGCAACAAGGGCGAACTTAGTTTTTCTTCAGACAGAGATTTTGATTTTGGATTTTTTTTTTATTTCAATAAATAATAAAGATAAAGATTGTACATGTATTACTTTTCCTCAGATATGCCGATTAAAACATAAAATATCATGAAATTCAAGATCAAACTGTCACTTTAGTTTTTTTTATTATTGTTTTTTTTTTATTCTAGATGGTTTGTGCTGCCTGGAGTGCTGATATAGTTTTATTGTGTGTTGTTTTATTTTTATCTATGCACAGGGAGAACATGCAAACTCCATGCTGTAAGAGCTAAGGACCTTTTTGCAGGTCTGATAACTGCGCCACTGTCCAGCCTCTTTATTTTATAATAAAGTATTTAAATTCAACTCCTTGATTTAAAAACAACACACTACAAGGTAAGAATTCAAATATCTTTTTATTTATTAATTTAATTATGTATTTCTATCTCCGCTGTCACCCACCCGAAAAATAGAAATTGCGGTGTGTTCAAAAAAAAAGAAAAAAAAAGAAAAGAAACAATGCCATCTTTTTCAACTGCATCAATAATCAACAAAATCAAAGAGGCAATGATTATTATCATTATTACAATAATAACTCAACTAGCAGAATATCCACATTCATAACAAATCCATATATAACTGCAAAACACTCTTCAACACCACTCTTCCATTAATATACACAAAATCCCCAAAGGTCTGTCCTGGAAAAACAACAATAGAGGAGATCTGAGGGGGAAAAGGGGCTATGGCTTGTAAAGGAGGGTGTGAACATGTGTGACCAGCAGAGATAATGGATCTATGGTTAGTAAGAGTATATGGAGGAGGCACACTTATTTAGTTAGGACCTATACAAAAACAAGCAGTTTTAAGTAATAACGGTATGCTTTCATGGACGGATTTGCCTGCATAAAACGGTTCCATGAGCGCAGGATTTGGGGAGCAAAATTTCAAGAAACATATATAAGGGTTGTCAGATTAAATATATACCTATGAATGACAACCACCCTCAAACATATATCATAGAAACCAAAAGTGATAGAACTCAAAGCAAAGTTGAGAACATTTTAAATAAATGCAAATGAAAAAAAAAAAAAAATGGTTTCGGTTTGACCATAATATGTACAAACAATGCTTGCTCACCCAAATCTTATCTAAAAAAGCTTTTTAAGTTGGTCAGAAAATGAGTGCAAGCTTAAGATTATGTGAGTAGCTTCTTATTCGAGAACGTAGCTAGAAGTGACAGACCTGGCTGATATTCTAAGTCTGCGTGTAAAAAGTGCCTCTGATAGCTGTCAGTATTACGTGTAAAAACCTTTTCATGCCTCGGTGTTTGGAACTTGAGAAGACCTAGTCATACAAAGAGAGAGAAACATTAGAGGAAAAAAATAACTGTACACTCTGCATGTACAAACAAACTATATACACACAGACATACCATATATACACACACATGTCCAATATGTACACAAGATTTAGCCAACACATACGCACATTTATACATTTATGTATTTACAAACACATTCACTCGTTTCAGCAGGACCTCTAACATATCTCTCTCTGTTCTCATGTCAGGCAGAAATGGCAGGGATTTTTTTTATTCAGGTCAGACTGGTGTCAGCGGAGTCCAGCTGCAGAAATAAATGAGTAGTTTTACAGCAATTCGACTGGAAATATGGCCACAATGAAAACAACAAGTTCATCCCCCCTGCTCTGGTCAAACTCTACACAATACACAGTCAGCGTGAAGCAAACGTCCGCATCCAACGGCTTTTCAAATCGTCCATAAATGGAGAGCTCCTCGGCGATTGTTGGACAGAAAACATCCGCTGACGTGTCTTTCTATAATATTTTTTTAAATATTAATACCCAAAAATAAAGAGCAGGCTGGTCACAGCAACGTGCAAACTGTCGTATAGGGGGAGTAGGTAGAACACAAGTTCGTCCCTTCAGTGCTTTAGAGCAACTTTGTTCTCCATCAGATTGTCTCAGTATGAAAACTCGGTTCATATAAAATGGATCGCTCCATCGGATTTTTATCAAGAAATAAATATCTCCTCCAGAAGGTGTCTGATAAAGAGTTTCTTTTTCCTTTAAATACTATAATAAGAGTAATCCGTTATAGAAATATAAATAACATTCTGTCCAGTTTTTCCAAAGTCGTCTTTGAAGCAAGATTTTTTGTTCCTCAGCAGTTTTTGAAATAGGCTGTGCATATTTAGTTTCCTTTTAAAATCAAACTCCGAAAAAGAGGAAAAGCTAAAATATAAAGTCTGTCAAAAATCAAGAAAAAAGACTCAAAATTTGTAATGATAGAGCTAAGGAGAGGGAAATGAAAGGTTTAAATATGAGTCAGCTTGGACTGAAATAACAAGAGAAGTCAAGCACCTTTGAAATACACTTTAGGTCTCTCTCTCTTACTTTGAGAACCACGCTGTCCTTGGCCTGTGTTCCTCCGTTCTGCTGATTGATCAGACTGCATAGCTGTTCTTTGCATGCTCGGCAGGCTTACAAACACCAAAGTATGTCCAGCCCACCTTAAGTAGGTGAAAAATGGATCCAACAATGAGGTGTCAAACACATTATTTTCAATCCCTTTGTCAAATCAGAGAGAGAGAGGGCCCAAGTAAAGTGAAAAAAAAAAGAAAGAAATCCCAGCATTTCCTTACATGGTCCGCTGGGGGATTGCACCATCCCTAGAGACAAGAGAATAGGACCAACGGCCCAAGTTCTCCCTTTGTCAGCCAATCGCGTCACGAGAGAGGGCTCTGGACATTTGGCCATGCCACCCCGAAGACTGCCGATGGTGCATCAGCCAATTAGGTTCCACATTGTCCTCCATGAAGCTTTGAGAGTGGCTAGAAGGGGGAGAAAAACAAGGGGAGACACAGAGAGAGAAGAAACGGGGCAGAGGTGCTTGATCAGGTGCTGTTAAAGCATAGATATCGAGCGGCAGTCTCTCCAAAGCTGGACTCATCCTGTTTTTAATTATTTGAGTGTGTGTGTTAGCATTCAGCTCTGAGGCAACTGCTTGTTTACCTGAGTCACTGAGGTATTTTCACAGCAATGTTAATCCAGGATTATTCATCACACAGGTAGATTTCACACTGAAAGGAGGAAGTAGCCCTACGTGTCCCTGCGTTAAGACTGCTAGTGTGTTTACGTTTTGGTTCAACATTCACTGGTTTTAGGATGAATCTAAACTAATTACTCTGACCTCCTCTCGGATCACACGCCACATTTAAACAGAATGTGAAGCAGACTGGGAAAACACACAAATCTTACAACAGACAGTTCAAAATGAAAATGAATATGAATGCATGTTAGAAACACTTCCAACAGCAGTGTTTTTAGGCATTTTACACACACGACACAACATTTATTCTCAAAATCATGTCAAGTTATTCTAATAAACGTCAGATTCTCTTTTAAATAAACACATCTGATCAAAATAAGAACATTTTAAAATCTTTTTTTTAAAAATGTGGGTGCAATATAATACTTTGAAACAAATCAACCCTTTGGTTGAGCTCGTCTAAGCACATTGATCTCAGGCACTTAATGGCTAATCTAAGACAATCTATATAGTTATAAATTATCTATTATATGGAAAAATATTATTTAATACATTCCACTGAACAACCATTAACATCACTTGTGTTTATCTGCACTTAAAGAAGCAGTTTGAGGAGAAGTTCGATTGCTGTCACTCAAAGTGAATTAAATGAGCTTTTACTGTAACATGAAATTAAATAACTTGCTCATTTTTCTATCCTAAATTAAGAAGCTGCTTTTGGTGACCTTAAATTCAACCAGATATTGAAATAGTGCACTTCTAGAGAGGGGGGAAAACAACCCCATCAGACATTGGAGCAGAACAGGATGCAGAGAACAGAGACAGAGGCACATCAAGAACATGTTGCAGGGGGAGGGGGAGACAGCGAGGCAGTGGTATGGCAGACACACAGACAGCTCACTTGGTAAAATGGCACCATTTGTTTCTGTTTAGCACCAGTTTGTCATGTATCAGTTCTGAGATTGAGAAGAGAAAAAATGCACGAGCTCATTCCGGAAACAAGTAGTCCCTTAGGTTGAAGAAAGCAAAACAAAAGTTTCCCAAAGTGTTTTTCTGTAACTCAGATCCTAGAGCATGACCCTCTCAGCACATCATTTAAGTCTCCTTCTAACAAAGCTAAGGTGGATGCCCATGTGCACATCTGTAGTTAAACCCTGTTGAAAAACTCTCAAAGGCACTAGGAAAAAAGCCAGAGCTCATCACCGCGTCTCTCCCGTGAAAGACTGCAGGCTGGCTGTTCAGGATAGCGATGCGCCTTTAGTACCTTGCAAACATATTCATACTCCTTGCACTTTTTTTACATTTTCTCATGCTACAACCACAAAAGTCAATGCACAGGGATTTTATGTGATAAACCAACACAAAGTAGAGATTTAAGGAAACTGGAGATTTGTGGTTTTAAAACATTAAAACCAAAGTAACATTTCTAAAAAGTAAAGCATTTGTATTCATACCCTTTACGATGATGCCCCTAAATAAAGTCAAACCAAACTAATTACGTTTAAAAGTTACATAATAAGTAGGCTCCATCTGTGTGCAGTTTAATCTCAGGATAAATCCAGATTTGCTGTGAAGTCTTCAGCATGGTGAACCCAGCAGGAAGGTCAGTGAGGAAGTTCTGGAGAAGTTTAGGTTATAAAGTAACGTCCAAAGCTTTGAACGTCTCACAGAGGAGTCTTTAGTCCGACTTCTGGAGGTGGAGAGAGGATGACACAAGACATGGACGTCCATCTAAAATGTCAGGTCAGGCAAGGAAGCATTAATCAGAGGCAGCCGAGAGCACCATGGTGACTCTGGAGGAGCTTCAGAGCTCAGGTAGAATAGTCTGTCGACAAGATAGCTCTTAGTCATGCAGTTCACAAATCTGGTCTTTATGGAGGAGAGACAAGAAGAACTTAACTGACAGAAGCCATGAAAAGGTCTCAGAAAACATTTTGGATCTGGCCAGACTAAATTTGATCTTGGGCTACATGCATCGGGGTTCATCGTCCAGCAGGACAGTGACCCTCAACATACTGCCAGAGCATGAATGGAAAGCCATAGTCATGTGTTGGATGGTCTAGTCAAAGTCCAGACTCTAGGAAATTGTGACAAGACTTAAAAGCTGATGTTCACAGATGTTCTCAACAATCTTAATCTCTAGATGTGCAAAGCTGGTTGAGATGTTCCACCAGGCTTGCAGCTGTAAGTGCAGCTAAAAATGACTCTGCTAAACTCTGGGACTTGTCTACAAATTGATCTGAAATATTAAAAAAAAACTTCACAGTTATGCACAAATTTGTGTTGGTCACATAAAATTCCAGGAAAAACACATTTAAGTCTATTGTTGTGACGAAATGAAATGGAAAAAGGTTTAAGGAGTATGAATACTTTTAAAAGGCACTGCTGGTCCATGGGTTTACAGCTTGTACTGCTTCCTTTTTTAAAGGCTACTCTGAAGTCTTTGGGGTGCAAGAGTTTAGTGCTCAATCCTTATGTGATGGAGTCAAAGAGAGGCGATGGATTCAAACAGCAGGTTGCTTTGTGTGACAGACTCAAAGTAGGTGCAAAGTATCGTGATCTTGTCCTGCAAGACCAAGACTATTTAAAGCTCCATGTGAGCAGCAAGTCCATTGAAGAGCCCTTAGTGTTAATGTGTTATGCATTATACAGGGTGATTATTATTTCTCTCCCTCACAGTGTTCTTCTCTCTCTTGCCCGGGTCATAAGGACACATGTATGTTTTCAAGAAAGTCTTTTTTTTTTGTATAAAATGGAAACAAAACAGGAGTAGGGGGGACAGTTTTGTCCTTTGTGCCATCTCTCTCTGATTTGGCTCCTCGCTGTTGTGTTTGACCTACTCCCCCCTTTAATCTGCGATTCCCGTAGTTGCCGTTGCTGTGGTTCCAGTTGCCTGTGAAGTTGTCTTTAGATTGCCACGGAGCTCTTCATTCTGACTAAGTTGTGAATCAGGGGTGGGTGAGGAGGGAAGGTCTACAATTTGGGGGAGGACTCCATTGTGGGGCGATGTGTTGGAGAAAATGCCAGAGGAAGAGACTGTGGGGCCTTGATCGTTGGTAACCGCTCCTCCTTGTTCTCCTCCTCCTCCTCCTCCTCCTCCCCCTCCACCATCAGTTTTCACACCGGGGTCTGCTGAACCCAGGGAGGAAAGCTGGTCCTCCTAGCGAGATAGAGAGAGAGGGGAAGGAAAAGAGGAGTGGGAGCAGGGAGAAATGGTCGTAGGAGAAATGCCATTCAATGAACGATGGAAGGGATGATGGATTATAAGGATATGTCCAATTAAGTCAAGTTGAGAAAATAATATTAAGAGCCGGAGGAGAAAAGCAGGATCAATCAGACAAAAATGGGAAGAGAAAAAAGAAAGAAAGTTTGTGATTTGAAGTGGTGAAATGTCAACATTTAAACGGAGTAAGAGTTGGTGGAAATGGAGACATGTAAAAGTGGTGATCAAAGCAGAAACCAAGAGGGAATCATAAAGTAAAAAGAAATGATTAGGGATCAGAGGAGGAGACACAGAGAGAGGAGAGAAAGAGCCAAATGAGTTACGAGGTCGATGCATGACGAACACCAATAGAAATGGCAGCACAGGAAAAGGGACACAGAGAAAGAGGAGATGAAGGGGAATTAAAATTCTTCACGGCCAAAAGGTCCTGATTCTCCTGGGATGAGAAGTGAGGAGTGTTTGTCGTGTGACGGGCATCAGGCAAAGCCAGGAGGTTCCCATACCGAAGAGCAAAATCCACTAAATATCATCTACATGTTCTTACATGACCTGGAAAACTTAATCACTACAGAATAATAATTAAAAAAACATCTTAATTGTACTAAAATACTAAAGGCTTAGCTTATACTTGTAAACATGCAAGCCACATTGATGCCAGCACCAGATTTAAGAAGCATAAAAGCATAAAATCCCAAAAATTACTATAAAGACCAAACAGAGCCAAACTACAGCTGACAGCGCTGCTGCATGGATTCACCAAGTAGCTTAAAACCTTAAGAAGACACAATGCCTTTTAAAAAAATCATATTAAAGTTCCCATGAAACTGCTTTTAATTGGTAAACGTCTTGCTCTCCCTCATCTAATGCTCTGGAACAGTTCTGGTAATTATCAAAACTGTCTCTGACAAATTGTTTGCTGACTATGACTAGAGCTAAACTTGGTCTAAAAGAAAGTTTAGCCAAAGTCCAACTCGAGGTTTGAATGCCTAATTCACTACTGCACTGAGCAGAGTTTGACAAGACTAATATATTACACTGCAAAAAAAAAAAAAAACATCTCTAATTTATGTTTTGCGCTTCCCAGACAACTCAATGTAACAATTTTAACATTTGTTAAAGTGGCAGTACAAAATGTCAAAGACAATTACTGTCAGCTCCAGGAAAATATCATCTTTTGGAAAATATCATCTTTTGGTGCATTTTGAGTGGTTGCAGTGTTTACCCTGCTTTTTGGGTTAAATATGAAACAGACCATTTAACATTATTGCTCCCATTCATTTGGCTCAGGCATTTTTGGAAAAATGCTTAATAACTTTAAATAATTATTATGATGGAGAAATTAATTGGTTAAATTTGACATCATTATTCTAGGCTAATTTTTCAGTTTGTTTTCCCCTGAAGCGTCTTTACATGTCAGATATGACATGTAAAATTATCATGGTATGACCTAAAGGAAAGACAGAAAGGTTTTCATTCAGGCATGACATGCACACATTCAGCTGCTGTCAGACTGATGGAAAGCATGTCTAAAGAGGGGCTGCGTGAGCAGACTCAACTTTGGTATACATTTCATGGGAACTTTAAGGCTTACCCTTTTCTAGCAAGTGAAAAACATCAGGGTGAGGTCACTCCTTACACGGGCCTGAAAGAGGGAGTTTGAGTTGTTTGAAGTGGAGTTCTGTTGAGTTGTTGTTAGCCCTGAGGATCTCAGTATCTCAGCAAACCAGTAAAAGTTTTGCCATAAGAGGGCTATGAGAAAATCAACATAAGATACCCTACCAGGGGCAGTTTTGCTACAGTGGCAAATTTTAGATGTCAAGAAAGATTAAGTGCAGTTCAATACCATTCACAATAACTACCAGTCCAGTCAATGTCTGGGTTAAGAATACCTGGGCCAAATTATAGGACCAGTACAGAGAGCATGGGGTCTTATGTCATGTTGCTTAAACTAGAATTAGATACATGAAGGTCCTTCCTTTGGGTTAAGCTTGTGCAGAAGTTTGAGCGGACAGCAGCAATATCACTGAGTATAGATCGAGGAACCACATTCTTAAGTGTGGCTAGACTACACCTGGGAGCCACTCTTACATAGTCAGCAGCTAACAGGGAACAGCTTAATTACAATTTCCCAACTCATTGACTTTCTACTGTGGTCAAGAAAGTGATTTCCCTTTACCTTCGGGTCGAGGAAATGGATCATCTGGAGAGATGCAGTGTGTCAAAGCATACAGCCAAGATGAACTTAAAATGTCTTGGAGAGATTTCATTCCATCTAACTCCAATCTTGAGAAGGATATTCTGTTATCAGAATGTGACAGATGTGAAGCATGAGTGGCCAATGTTATAGGATGCCATTCCTTTTTAATGGATGCTAATGCTGATAATGCTGTTTATTTCTAATACCTAAACTTGGTGTTATATACCTAATGTAAAGATGAGCACCAGGCTAAGCCCCCTATTAAATTTTGAAGCAAGGCTTGTGCAGCTTCAAAAGAAGCTGGACAGCACTGGCAGATAATGGGAAATGAAAAACTCAAATGTGAAAAGAAAAAAGCCTTTTGGTCTGCCTCAAGCATCATCCGCTGACGGAAGTTGTGCTTTTCCAACAGTACTTTAAATGTAGAAAGATAATATTGACCTTGACTAGACCGATACATCTTTAGTCTTAAAACATCAACGCGGCTGTCGCTGGCACTTAGGTATTCAAGGTAGTTAAAATATCCTGGTGGTGGAAAGGACAAAAAGATAGCAGAGATCCTAGTGGCTCCTCTTATAAAGCAAAGGGGCTGCGTACTTTAACTTTGAGGAAATCCTCATTCTCAGCCTCCAAGTTAAAGTTTGTTGTGAGGAAATGAAAAGTTCATCTAACTTATATTCACATTTTAGATTCAAGAGCTTCAATGCAGATCTCAAAATGGCCATGAAACACTAGACTAGCTTCTAACTTTGCAAGGAAAATTGAGGCGTATATGGAAGTTTTCTCAAGCAGATTGCTTTTGTTAATTCAGAGAATGCTTAGTACTACACAAAGAAGAGGAGTGGTGTTTTAGGTCCCCTACTCAGTGACATTTGGCTCTGGAGTAGGAGAATGATTGGCACTGCTGGTAAAAAGTCAGACTCATTGATTGGAAAAAAGCCTGTCTGCCAGAGGGGAGACGGTTTTTGGTTTGAGGGACTTCATCTTTACTTGCTGGATTTGGTGGATAATGGTCCAGTGCCCACTTCAAAAGGGGACCTCAGCAGGCACTGCTTGAAGCTAAAGTTGAAGCTGATGTACTTTCATCATTGTTGAAAGTATATTAGCTGATCTCAGTTAAGCAAATCATGTAAGGATGGAACCAGCCCCAATATGACAACCTGTTAGCTTTATGATCAGGTCAAAACTTCAGTTTCTTCAACCTGTGATGGTTCAAAAAACTACTCATCAGTTAGGATACTAAATAATAAATCTAATCCCTCCTCCACTTCAAACACTCCTATTTCTTCATCTAACAGTTTGCTGGTACATCTTGAAATTGTCTGGCATGGATTTGTTTGGAAATCTCTTTACCAAGCCCCTGAAAACCTGCATGCATGAAATCATTTTATGTTACATAAAAGAGACATGAATTATTGTAATGCAAGTGGAATGAAGTGCTGTAAAAGAGACAGAAAGGAAGGGAAACAGCTTGCATCCAGTAGAAAAAAATAAAAGATTAAAAGCAAATTATCAGCAGATAATTTTTAATCTCGTGGTTGTGATCGCTGTGAGTGGAAGGGTTTCTGTTTTGCTTAAAAACATGAGAAAAAAAAACAACAAAAAAGATTAAGTCTGCCCCCCAATTTCTTTTAATGTGAACTACCAGGCCTTTTCTCTTCTCAATCAGAACCAAATGAATGAAAACACTTTGCTAACTGGTGCTATAAACAGTAATAGGATGCCAGTAACACAACCTGAGTGACAACTGTCCAGTTACTCAAACACAACCAACAGTGTAGTTTAATACCCATGTGTAGAATGATACACATGTCTATTAAACCCAGAGATCAAGCAGGTGAACAAACGCATGGCAAAATGTTGACTGACATCCTTTTTAACTTACCAAACTTGCTTGGCTCTTTGTGGCTGTGGTGTTTAACTACATAATGCATTTAATTAGAGTGTTGTGGTCTTTCTGTTTAAAAGTAATGAGCTTTTCAGTACTGGAGACAGAAACACAGCACATTTAGTGGAGCCCTGAAATGTTAGGGTTTATGTAAGGACACAAGTGTGCACAAAAAAGAAAAAAACATATCTTACACATCACCTCTGTCTACTCCAATTTGGAAGGAGGATATTTAAAGAAAAGTGTTCAATCTTTCTCACCCCAATGTTTGAAATTAAAACCTGTTGTATTTCTGGGCTTCATCACTAATAAGACTTAAAACTCTTTGCCTTGGAGCAACAAGCTTTCTGGTTAAAAAACTCTAACTTCACAGCAAAAGAATCGAACATCAAAATACAGAATGAGTGTTGGACATCGTCTGACACAGTAACAGCTGGCTTACATCAACAACCAACCAAACACAATTAGGTGCTGGACACAAACACAAAACACATAAATATTCGAACACAAACTCACTGAAAGACACAGAAAACACAGAAAACATGTGCACAGTAATCAGTGTTCTTTGGGGAAGGATTGGGACAGATACGGAGATTTCACATAATTCCCAGTGTTTATCAGAGGGTGTGGGGGTGATGGAGATGCTGGGGTGTAGAGGAGGCGGATGCACCCTGAAGGCAAATGTATGCATGTGTGTATAGGAAAGCATGATAACTAAAAGAAAACCAACCAAAACATGGTATTTCAGGACATAAGCTACAGCTAAAAGAGAAGCAATATAGGAATTTTAATAACTTACAGACAGATTCACTGACAAGAATGGGAATGTTTTAAAAGCTCCATTTTGGGCAAGAAAAAAACGCCTAAAATATTAACATTTAATTTCACATGTCTTGCTCACAAATCTGTACTGAAGTTCGTGGAGCCACAAAACAAGTGCCTGTGTGCATTTGGTTTTGTTTTTCTTTCAAATTCATTTTTATTGTATTTGTCAAACACTCTTTACAATTCATACCAAATGAATAATGTTTTTTTAATTTGTAAAAACCATAGAAGAAAAAAAAAACTGTGCTGTATCTCAGACACAAAAACCCTCTGCATGTTTGTCTTCTCTATGATATTTGTCTATAGTCTTCCTCTTTTCTTCCTCCATGGCAGCTCCTTCTTCATCATTCTTTGTCTAATATATTCACTAACTCTCTTCTGCACATGTCTCAACCATCTCTTGTCTTTCTAACTTCCTTTGCAAACTGCTAAACCTGAGTTTCCATCCATCCTTCCATCCGTCCATCCATGGATGGTTATCAAAAGTTATCAAAATGTTTTTTGCTACATCAAAGTATGTGGCTGTGACCAAACCTCAAAATCAGACAATTCGCCATGAAACATGGCAGAATAACTTAATAATGGAATAATAATCCATCTGATATGTACAAGATGTCACTACTTCCAGCTCCCTCCTTGTATCCTACTTTCAGCTACCTGTTTTTTTTCCAGCATGTGGATATAAGTAATGTTCACTGATATCCACTTGTAAGAGTGGATATAAGTTCACATTACTGCAGACAAAAACCTCAGTCTGTCTATCTGCTTCATCCTCTATCCCACCATTGTTCTTCAAGATAAGAGCAATTAAAACTCTTCTACATGAGGGAAAGACCCAGACCCAGAGGGATAAATGCCCCCAATGTGACCTAATCTGGCTTTTGGGCCAAACTCATCCTTCTCCAATTCACTTTAGTCACTCCAAAAGAAAATTTTGAGACTATTTTCTCAGTTAAACCATTCCAGTGTTCCTGAACTTCTTTGTCATGAAGTAATTCTCAGAGCTGATCCCTTATCTATCCCCAAATTCACCCCTCACAGCTGCCTACCCTCACATATTTCTGACTTCCTCTTCTGTCTTCTCATGTCCTTTCTCTAGATCCACAAAACAATTCAGCTCCGCCTGGCTTGCTATACTCTTTCTCCATTTACATTCTTAAAAGAAACTTCATGTCTGCAATTTAGCTGAAACATGTAGCTACTTAATGCATGATAATCTTAATACCCCTTGAATGGATATTTAATATTTATTGACAGTTAATATTTTAATAGCAAAACACAAAAATAAAGGCCTATATAGATTGCTGATTATTAGCATAGTAATATATAGTATAAAGTATACATTACATAGTTCAGACCAAATATTTACCACATTTTTGTAGAAACTTGCTTGTCTGATTTTCTCAACATATAAATACAAACATAAATAGTTAATTCTGAGGTCAGTCAAGTGAAGTGTTACTAGAGGTCTGTCAGAGAAAGAATGCAACACATTATTTAGAAGCAGAGGAAAAGTAGCTTCCTGCTTGGAAAACAAAACTCTACCTAACTCAATAAAAATTTGAAGATGACTCCCATAACATGCTGGAATTTTTTTTATTGTAGTCTTATTTTCCTTTATATCATATGTTTCTTATTAAGTTTGTCCACCATAAGTTTTCTTTTAAGTTTTCTCATTTTCAGGATTTTTATTTTATTCTCACATTTTCAATTTTTTTCTCTGTGTTCTTGTTACACACCGAGATGAGATTTTTGATGAGCCAACTTCTTCTTTATTCTTCCCTCCGTTTTTATTACTGATAGATTTATTTGTTGCTTGTTGGTTCCATGTCTCGGCTGCCAATCGGTGAAAGCTCTTGGATCTCCCTGTTTTCTCCTTTTGTTCTTATTTGTTCAATTATTTTTTTTAATATTTAGGCTTTCTGTTGAAATTAGTCTGAAACAAAGACAGACCATGTCATTGAATTTCTTTGGTTAAATTGATTAAAAATACCAGAGTTAATGTTTGAAAGAATGGGACTGAAGCTCCAACAAATATTGAGGGTCTAATATTTTTCCTTTTGTCCTTTACTTAACAATTTCTCTGTTTTTTAAAAGCTGGTAAGAAACTGTTAAGTTTCATGAAAAGAACTTTAATGTTTCTATTTGGACTTTAGCTTTTGAGACTTTTTTTCTATCATCACATATTTTATTATTTGAAAATGCATGTGTGCAAATATTCCGTGATAGACCTCTTTGTGTTTTGCAGTGAAGATGAAAGGGGAAATAAAGTGTGTTGACCTGTGGTGGATTTTACAAGGTGCTGCTTATGCACAGGGATGCACACAAAGAAAACAGTAGAAGTGGAAAAGAGGCAGCAGTTATGGATGGAGTGAAAGTTTGGCGGTTTGGGTTATTACCTGGGTACTCGGGGTGGGACAGGCGCAAGTCGGGGCTGCACTAGGATGGACTGACGCCTCCCCTAAGAGAAATCACCGTATCTCATCAACATAGGAGGAAAGGAGAGGAAAGAAGAGGAGAGGAAAGAAAAGGAAGGCTAAAAGTAAGAGGTGGGAGGAGGGAGCCAAAATCAGGAGGGAAAGCTGGTGTACAAGACGAAAGGATTCAGAAGGGCAGTGAGGGCCGAGGAGAAACACAACAGCCACCAAAACATAACACATACAATACAACACAAAGTGAACAGAAAACAAGAACGTAAATATACATATAAAATCCTTCCTGAAGCACATTTACATACAGATACAGAACATGATTGCAAAAACACCAAACAATTTCAGATGCTTAGCAACCTGAAAGCCTTCCAGCAGCATGCCATGCAGCTCATCATTAGCAGAAGTCAAGCAATAAGAAAACAAAAAGGTGTTAAATCGTGCAACTCCAAAACGACATCTGGATGTGATAACGGCTGATTAACTGGCTTCACTGCTGAATCTGGAACATTCCCTGGTTCAGAAAGGGAAAAATACAGCTTGAACAACATGCTTATTTCAATCATGCATCAACTCTACAGAGAGATAAATACAGATTAAAAACCCAGAAGATATTTACATCGCTGAATTATGTAAAATCACAAACAGATCAGCAACAATTGTTTCAAAACGTAACTACCTTGGACACACAACGATTCAGACACTCATAAACGATGCGACAATGAGAGGAAGAGCTAAAGTATAATCATAATCAAATGTGACAGAACCGTTTTCCCACTAAGCAAACCATTTTTAAATAGAAATATTTAAATACTGCCTAAAAAATGCAATTCAAAAGTTATCTATACTGAATTTACCTATTGTAGTATTTATTAGTAGCATACCATAAAATATTTATATTGTTGCACTAACATGTTATTAAAACAGTCAAAAAGTAACAAACAAAACAGTGGCTGTAAAGTAGTAACTTCTTGTATTGCATTTAAAATATTCAATTGGATGCATTTTTTAATTTGTGCCACTAGAGGCCACCCTAGGCACAGGTTTATTTACGGTAAATTCATCTAACTTATGTTCTCTGTTTCTTTGTTTCCTGCTCTATTATAGCTCTCCTATTGCAATAAATTATTTAACTGAGCCACTTTTAAAAATTGCAAGACATTTAGTAATCGATTGTCAATGTTTAATCTTATATTGATCCATTGGAAATGGTAAATAAAATCCAATAACATAAGAGTACCACTGAGGATCTTCATCCAGATGAGGAATCTTCATTGAATAACTACTAATCACAAATAATTTATAAATTAAGAAAACTTGTGTCAAAGGTTCTTTTTTATTTAGATAATTAACATTTAACACCTATTATTTTAATAAAACTCATTCTGAGGTCATATCTTTATTGATTCCCACTTAACAGAATCATAATCTCTACTTCTACACAAAATCCACTTTATTCTCACTCTAGGATTTAATGAAAATCTACAAATACATTTATTAAAAAAAAAATATAGTTTGGACAAAGTGCAGAAGCTGACTGTACTTCGTCCTGTTGAATCACATTCAACTGAAATGCTCTAATATTGTAGTTATAAATGTGTAATAAAGCTCTTTGTTCAGATGAATCCTCTGTTCTCATGGCATACTTAACGAACTTTTTGATTTCTGCTGCTTTGAAGGGAAACTAATGGAGATCTCCCCTGAGGATTTCCTTTGATTTTTTTCTCCCCAGCCTTTAAGTGAGTTAACTTTGAAAATATGTCCAAAGAAAGACAGAAGTGTTCACATTAGGACATGCTAAAGCAGAAAGGCTCATGAGAAACATTACAGATCATCTCTAGATTTTTAATTTATCATCCAGAATGCATTTGGACCTGAACCTTTTCCACCAACGTACGTTTATCCTGCAACATTCAAACAAAAAACTTGACCACAGTTTGATTTAATGCTAACTTCATAACCATAATTAATTATATTGATTTGAATTAACCTGAATTAAGGTTCACCTGAAAAAGTTAAAATTTTCAGCTGCATCCTTTGGTTTTGGTCCTAGCTTGCACGTTCTGGTTTTGTTTTCCATACACATCAGCTTGGATAGGCCTTTCCCCTTAATAAATAAAGTTTAGATTTCTCCTTTTTCATTTGCTTTCATTATCTTTGTTTAATAAATACTGATATTTTAAAGTGGGACTGTCTGTAGGTGTCTTTTAACAGGATAATGTTACAATATAACAGTGGAAATAAGATGAACTTTAAAACAGAAACAGGATGTAAGAACCATAAAATGCCCCAAACCCTAAAAGTGTCTCCAAATTTTAAATACAAGTGTAAACAGAAATTCAAGATGCATAAATAGCAATCATAATTTTAATATTTACAATATGTGGACATTAATGTTATATTATTTTTAGTGTTACTGATTTTTTTACTTTTTTTCTTCCATGATGAAGAGATGCAGACGTCAATGAAGGAACAATTACTCTGATTTCTTGTATTTTTCTTAGCAACATGACGGCAGAACATTACGTGAGTCGTTATGCTAACATGGACTTACTATATTTACAGAATGACTCATGCACTAAAGGAGCCTGGTACAATCTGACAGCGTAAGAGAAGGAGGGGGCCCGAGACCATGAAGCATCGCAGTGACGAAGCTCCTGAAGACACAGCCGCCTCAGGATCGTGACCACGCTGCACAGTTAGCTTTCATTTAACCCCCGGGTTCTGCATCACCTAATTTCAGGCGGTTCTGAACCCAGACCTGCTCAAAAAGAGCTGCGGATCCGGCAACACCACCACAGACACAGACAGACTTTCCATAGCTCTGAGGAATGCAAACAGTAACAGTCTTTCATCGTCAAAGCTTCTCGTTTTGCTTGCAGACGGATGCCATTCAAACCCAAACATAAAGGACAGGTCAGGGACAGGGCAATCCAGTCAGAAGAGGGACCACACACACACACACACACACACACACACACACGCACACACACACAGCAGACCAGGTCATAGCAACAGCAAGGGGAGGAAGAGAACAGGAAAAGCAGAAAGGGGGAAAACACGGGCCAACGTACGGACTCGACGAGAGAAGCCATCTCACAGACCTGATCAGCGAAAATCCTGGTTTTTGGCTCGTAAATGGCTCCTCCCCTTATTTCATCCTCCACAGCCATGAGTCTTGGAAGCAGAGAGAAAGAGAGAGGACAGGAGAGAGGGAGACAGAGGGTGGAGAGGGGGGCAAAAAGAGAGGGAGCATTAGGAATTCAAGCTTAACAAGATGTTGAGCAGGTGCATCTCCAACTTCGGACTCAACAAAACTACCATGACAAAGTTCCTGGTCACCTGCATCTCATATCTGATCCCCAACACCTGATAAGCTGAACACCTTTGAAGCTGCCAATAAGAGCAGAGCAGCAGTCACCCAAACCATGCTCAGGAGCCAATTTTCATCCCATGGAGCCATTTTCTCTTCCCACCCCCATGGGGTTTATCAAAGTGTTTCTGTCCAATTTAAGGTGTTTACAAAGTGCAATTCGAGGCCAACTGTGGAAAATTAGGCCTGGTTTCCAGTGAGGTGAACAAAACCCAATTATCCCTAGGGAATTGTCCCATCTTATGTAACAGAAACTGACCAAGTCACGGGTAGAAAATCCTTTGACTAATCATTTCAAAGCCTCATCTCACTGATATGAGTGAAAACGTCGCTGCAGTTTTCATGAGCCAGCGGGCCGTGCATGTTTCCCAGCTCCTGTGATTGTCCATGAGCCAGGGATTTACTCCAGACAGCCATCCAATGATATTTCTCACACATATCTGTCTTATAACTAACTGGCTGAAACGCTGTTGCTTGGTGATGAGTGCCAAGAATAAATAAAGACTTTTGCTTCTCAAGGCTTCATTTCGCTCTCACAACAGCAAACGTCTTCATATTTACCATTACAAAGAAATTAGTGTTAAATTAGGTCTTCATAATAGTGAATAAAGAGGTCAGTTCTGCAATTAATATTAATTAGTTTTTAATTAATCAAATCAGGGTTTAATCATCAAAGCCTTTCATCACATTCATATGATTTAATTGAGAACACAGAGGACAGGTTTGACAATAAAGAATGAAAATCCACAGGTAAAGTTTCAAACAGAAGTGTTTGGATGTTTTATTCCATGAACAATGTACAGAGTTGAGAGATATTTTACAAAAGAAGAAGAGAATAGGTAAACCATCAGCACAGACAGAAATATTTGCACCGTCCCAGAGAACAATGGAATGGAACATGGTTATACAGCATTAAGATTCGACATGACTTCAAAAGGCAGACAATGATTTGTGTGGGTGATATGTCACAAAAAAATCCAGTTCAAGTAGTGTGCTTTTGAGGTCAAGTCGTACATTTAGTCAAAAATAAAAACAATGCATCTACCAAACATGAGGTCACAATGTCTGAATATTGTGCTACAGAGAAAAAAGGCAGGAGACAAAAGTGTAGAAGATGTGAAGTCAACGAAACGACAGAGCTGGTTCAAAAAGCAGCTGCAGATACACTGGGTTTTTCATTTCCAACATGTGCAACAGAAGCTTCAACTCTTTGATTGAAAATCTGCCTTTCATCCAACAAACTGGTGTTCATTCTAGAACAAGAAATATTCGATATTTGCAGCTACTTTATACAGATCTGTTGCAAATTTTAAAAAAGACTGAGAAACAAACCCTTGGCTGTTGCTATGAGCCATGTCAGTCACACACAAGCACACACCCACCCACCCACACACACACACACACACACACACATTACCACTGTGAATTAATTTGCAAGATTAAAACATCAGATATGCTGTAGTACAATCTATACAGCCTATCAATATATTCTTGCTACTAAAGAGAGGCAGATATATGGACACCAGAAAGTTACCTATAACTCTGAAACAAAAAGAAAAGAACGCTCACTGACATGAACATCTATAAGGAATGGGTTGATTTGGACTTGTGAGTATGGACCACATGCAGACCAGCAATGGGTATGTTAATGAATCAGTTCGCAAGGAGCTGGCACATATTCTGCTAATGTTATACAGCCATAACTGGATAAGAACATGGATGAATGTTTACCTTTCATTCAGGTGGAAAATGCTACTCCAATAAGCTAAAGCTAAAAACAAAACTTGCGCTCTCTAGTTTCCTTCGAAGACATGCCAGCTCCTTGACACTGAACCAATGACACACTCATAAGCTGACTGAATAGTAGTGGTGCACCAATAAATTTCCTTGACTTTAGGTGATCTGCGATTTGCCGATACTGACATGAGAAACCAATTTTATCTACCTTTGCAAAGGTCAGTAAATCTGCTCCTGTCTGCTTTTGCTGTGGTTCACAACATCACCCCACTGTTGCCAACCTAACGACTTTATTGCTGTATTCAGCGAATTTTCAGACATAAAAAAAAAAAAAATTCAATATCGGCCAAGATCAGAAACTTTCAAAAGATCAGTGATCGTCCAGAAAACTGCAATCGGTGCACTCCTACTGAATAGGTGACAATTTATGTCCAAATTAGGCCATTCCTTCCAGCTGCATAACTGTTCTTACCAATGAGTGCAATGTGGTTTCTAAAACAATAATAATAATAATAATAATAATAATAATAATAATAATAATAATAATAATAATAATAATAAGACTGCATAAGTTCAATGACAGTACTGACTAACTTTCTCAAACATCTATTCTGATCACCATGTCACTGGACACCACCAATGACAGACTGCAGGTCAAAAAGTCATACCGAGCATTTACAGCAAAATCATACAGAGAAAAAGAAAGTCATGTTTGCTTTCAATAATAAATAATATTCATTCCAGGCTTTCAATTAAGAAGCAAAAAAAGTCACAAACTGTACAGAATAAACCAAAAAAACAACAACAACAAAAAATAATTTAAAGTACTTAAGTTCACACTTTGCAGAACTAGCATTTTGTCATAAAGTTGCGTCATGGTTGTCATGTTGCCTCTGTGGCATTTTGCACCTTACAGTACTCCAGGTCTTTATTCAGATACCATGGATGGCACCTGGTAGAAGAGTTTGGCAGGTAGTCACTGTTTCTTTATGTACAGAAAATGCATACAATATATCAGAGTCCTGCATGTGCATTTGCACAAACAGCACATCTGGACATATTGTATGGGTTATTGCGCTTCTCCGGCTAAAAGCTTAGCTATTGCAAAGTTAAAATATCTCACTGTCATATACTTTTACTCTGTATATATCTATATATACCATTACTGCTATGGCTCTTGCATCATTGTGTTTAATATGATATGGATTATCTTAAAAAATAGATTATTACTATAATAGGTGCAATACAGACCATAGATTTGATTCTCTTCGTTGCATCGCTCCATCTCTTCAACTGAAAGCAAACAGCTTGAGAAAGATAAATAATGTAATGTATATTTATAATTTTAATACAGTGATAAAACGTGTAGCCAACTAAAGAGATATTAAACCTAAAAACAAAAGAATACATATTTATAAATACATATGCTACAGGTAAAGTGGATTCAGTAGATTTAAACTAGCATACCTTGAAATTTAAAGGAATAGTTTGGATTATTTTTTTTGTCTTTTGGATGCAGGGTTTTGTTAAGAGGTTGGGCCATTTCTTACCTTTAGCAGGAATCTCCTTAAATAAACTCATCTTGGATCAAAACTAAGATTCTTTAGCCTTCCCAGTTTTACAATGAACATAAAATTGTTTTCTACCATAGAACAAATTTACTCTCAAATATTTCCTAGCAGTTTAGGCAAATTTTATTGAAAAAAATAATAATTTGGCCATCTGGATTGCATTAGAGTTTCCCCATTTTTTAAAACATCAGCGTAAAAGAGCTTTACTTTGAGTAAATATGACAAACTGAAACTATCAAAAACATAACTGTAAAAAATTATAGACTGCTTTTTCAATTTGTGTTTATCCAAGTCATCATGTAAGAGATCTCAAAGTCTGGCACATTAAGTCACATAAAGAATATGCGATTTCCTTGTTTTTGACTCAGAAAACAAGTAGATGAAGAAAGTATGTAAAGCACTCCACACCAAAACAATGCAAAAATAGCTGGTAATTATGACACTTTGCTTGAAAACCCACCTGTCAGACTTTTTGTAGTGAACTACAGCAGAAGTGCAAAGCAAGTGGTGGAAATGAGGAACTTGTCATGTTTTCATTCACGCTTTGTTATCTGGTGTTCACTGGCAGCAGTGGTTTGTTTTCCTCCCTGCTCTGGTGAGGAATATTTTTTTAATTTAAATAGGGAAAAACATGTCAATCATTTTAGCATTTTGCTGTTGTGTTGAACTAAGGTTTGCGCAAATCCATGAGTACAGGTTGAAGATGCTTTAAGATGTCAGAAATCTGCTTTAGTCTGGCTGCTACTTTATAGTTTCAACTTCTTCTCCTCATCCATGCTGCTGTAGTACGATAGAAGATACTAACAACTCATAACCTCTTCACAGAACCTTGCTCAAACAAAAATCCAAACTATTCCTGTAGCATTTGGCTTTGGTTTAAATTAAGACTGCTGAGACCAGGCCTGGTCTATTGACAGATACTCTGAGCTAAAAGTGAAGTTCACGCACAGAGCATTAAGGCTTCTCTGAAAGAAAAAACAATGCAGACTGATTTTAGTCCTGCAGGGAAAGACAAGATTTTTGCAAGCCAACCCAGGAGTCATATTAGTCCTGAACTTGCATTTCTACCATAAATAATCTGCCATAAGGTGTCAGCTGAATGTAAAAGTCAACTGAGGAGGAAACAGAACATAAGGCTATGCTTGCACTTGTTCATTCACTTAGATTCTGGAGTCCAGTCAACCCAGCAGGATGGCCTGAGACGTTGCTTCTTGGCATCCATGCACTCTGTCTGCATTGCTCTTATGTGCATTCACATTCCTAATGTGTCCAGATGATGCACAAGTCCTGCAATGCACGGTCTGGCTCAGTGGTCTGTGAGTAGAAACTGACTCGGAAGCATCCAGATCTGCTACTTAATTCATCCCAAGGTCAAAGTAGGTCAAGGTACAAGTATGCCTTGATAAAGTCAGTATTCACTTGTATACTCCAGAGGGAGATAACCCAGGTGATTATTCTCTAATGTTCTCATAGTTCCTCTATGCCTTTCTGCCCGAATCTTCACAGCATATTGATTCAAGTTTTGTCTGTGATGTTCTGTCCTCCTCATACTATGTATACAAAAAAGGAGAGAGGTATTAGTCCCCATGTTTCTTCTGCAGAGAGAAACATCAGCAGTCCTTCAGTGAACAGCGTTCACCTTCGTCAGGAATGGAAGAGCTAATATCAAACCACGGTCTTCCAGAGTCCTGTGCAGTAAAGTCCATAACAATCATTTAAAAAGTGCAGTTTTTCCCCCTTTGGAGTTATTAAATTGTCATTCCTTTTGTGCTTTTACTGGGAAATCCTCTGGAATATTGGAAAACTAGGTGGAATTATCCGATATGATTCCAAAATTCAGTAAAGGAGCATAAAAAAATGGCTGCTGGTGGGTGCAACAGCACGGGATGAGGGAGGATGGTTTAAGGTTCTTTTATAAGCTCAGTTAGAGCGTTACAGATGCGTTTTCCTTAACGGGCCAGCGGGACTCCCTGTCTTCATTCCGAGTCTTCTTTCCTGGAGTGGATTAGAAGTGGCAATATTCTCTGTCACAGATATCTACCCTTCAGTTGCAGACCACAAGATGACTATCACAAGATGTGAAAATATGGCAGAGTTTTCTTTTTGGCTAAACCTTTCCCACAATAAATCACTGCTAATGTGCAGCCTCACATTAAATCCTAAAACGCAGGAACTGTTTTGGTTTCATGCCTGAACACAGCTGAGAAGCGATCGATATTCCACTTCTTACTCATGAACCACTTAATTTGCTGGAGATCAATAACAACTAAGAGCTGCTCTCACAGACTGGCCTCATTGATATTTCACAAAATCACCCAATAAATTAAGGCTCAGCTCCAGATCTCTGCAGTTTGCTAAATACGATGCTGTAACAAAGAACAAACCGCATCGTGAGGATCTGACAACAGATTTACCGGAGCAATTCCTAAGTGGTAAATCAAATACTATTTTTTTCAGCTTTGAAAACAATCAGGGCAACATAACCTTTGTACTTATTTAACAAGACAGAGATTTCTGCTCTCCATGTGAAAGTATCTCACTTCAGTTGAGATACTGGTGTCCTTGTCGATGTAAAGTTCCCTGCCTAACACGATTTAATAAATCTGAAAGGTTTCCCACACTGCACTACACAGAGCAAGATATCTGGTAAAAAGAAAGAGTAGTTTGTTCTTTAGGAAATACATTAGAATATTCTGTTAGTACTTCTCCAGGTTTATGATTTAACTTGTTAGTTATGTTGTATGGTGGAAGCCCTCTACGTTTACACACTTCTCAGATTAGAATACTTTTAATTATGTTTAGCAATCTGGCATTTAGAGAATTTGCCACTTTTACCACCTGTCAGGGGTAAATTATGTCTTCTGTCACTAAATGCTCCCCACATCTGCCTATGAAAGACCACAGAGCCGTCTTTTGCCCTCCATCCCAAAAACAGCCTCCAGTTACCTGTTAATTATTCCTTTAATTTGGGAGTCTTTCTCCACTTGCTGTTGTCGTAGCCTCCTCTCGCTGTCCTCCAGACGGTTTTGGTACTGGAGGAGGATCTTATTGGTCTGCTGCTCCTGCATTAGGAGCCTCCTCTCGTACTCCTCCAGCTTTCTGTGAGACATCAGCAGACGCTCCTTCAGAGAGTTGATTTCCTCCTCGTACTCTTTGACCTGAGGCGGCGACAGGAAACAGCTTAGTTTGACATGTTTGGAGGTAACAGGGCTCAAATGGGCAAATAAATGCAAACACATTGTGTAGTTTTGAACCACCTTAAATTTGTTTGCAGTTTGTTTCTTGCATGCAGTCAGACTCAACTGAACCAGAGTGAAAAAGTAATAAAAGATGGAATAAAAACTCGAAACCAAAAATCTTGCTCCTCGGAAGCAACATATAAAATAAAGTGAGAAAAGTCAAGACTTTGTAGAAATACAGTTTATGGAATGTAAAACTACAGTGGTGGGATTTGATTAATAATTTAAACTGAGTTCATTGCAGGGCATATAATTAATTCATCACAATTAAATGAAACTGTATATCAAGAAGATAAGCTATGTTTTCAAATCATGAACACTTTTTTCTGCTAAATCATTGACTAAATAAACATGTAACCTCTACAACAAAGATATTTATGATTTCTAATGTGTTGTTTAGGTTATTAAAACATCAGATTCATGCAAAGTGTTATTAAACCCATTCAGCTTCTACAAAAAAATCTTTCTTTAGTAATATATGAGGATCTATGGCTACATGTTGTTCGTAATTGTTAATTAAATTAGTCAACAACATCTACAACTTGGGCTCAGTTGTGTTTATATTGTGTCTCTTGACAGTGTTGATATTGTCTTCATTTGGTTCAGGAAAAGAACCAGTGGTGTTAAAATGACGCCTACCCTGTCCATGCGCGACTCATCCATGCTTTTTGAATACTCCTTCAGCTTGAAATCCTCTCGGTCAATTCGTGAACTTTCGATGTCGGCCGACAGGTGAGGCATGTTGGAGACCCAGGCCACGGTTCGCTCGTTCGCTGGGGTCGGGGGATTGAGGGTGGTAGGTGACTGGGAGCCCTGGGAAGACAGGAGAAAGGCTTACTATGGGACAAGAAGGCACAGAAAGGCTTTTCACATGTATCACTGCAAAAAAACACAAGTATTTTTATCTAGGCTCTAGTGCAAATACCTTAGAACACTTGAAATAAGACAAAACTTGCAACTAACTTTTCAGCAAGATATAGGAGCTTAAGTCAATAAGTCCTTAATATTGATAAAAAAGTCGAGTTCTACTGGCAGACTGTTTCACTTGTAACATGGGAAAACTGCCTTGCTATAAGTGAAATAACCGACCAGTGAAGCTAGTAATTTTTCATCTATATTAAGAATTGATTGATTAAAAACAAGCTTCTATATCTTGCCGAAGAGTTGCTTGTAAGCTTTGTCTTATTTCAAGTAAAATATCTGCACTATAAAACAGATCAAAAATACTTGGTAAGATTTGTGTTTTTGCAGTGTATGCTGAGGCAATTCAAAGTACTTTACAGAACTCAAGCAAAATACAAAATTACATAAATGTAATGCATAAAAAAATAACTTCTAAATTCAGAAAAAACTCTGAAGTGGTTGGAAATTGTTTTCATAACCACTAGGAAATTATTCAAAGTGTCTATAATTATTATATAAAAACCATGCATAGACATCCTCCAGAGACAGCTGTGATGATGTCATGATGACCCGGAGAAGATGAGACATAGGCAGTGTGCAGGAGTTACCTGTTTACTCATGGTGGGTTTTAAAAGGTGCTGTTGAGACTGCTGTGGTGACTGCTGAGTGCTCTGACTGGTGGTCCCTTGTGGACTCCCGCTTTCCCTGACAGAGCTCTGCTGGTGGGGAAGACCCGGGGCAGTGTTGTCTTTGACTGATAGCTGCCGGGACCCGTGCTGCCTGCCGCCGTAGCCGGACTCTGGAGACTGGAGGAGGTTCCCGCTCTGCGGACGGCTTTTACCAGAGGCGGCAGGCGCGGCCGCCGCACTGACGGATAGCTGGTGGGAAGTCTGGGACTTGACGCGCTGGCTGGGGGGCGGAGCGACAGAGCTCTGCCGCATAGGTTGAACGGTAGAGGGAGGAGTGGTGGCCAGGGAGGAGTGAGACGTTCCAGTCTGGGAGGCCATTCCCATCATTTCATGTTGCTGTTGGAGGTTATCCTTGGAAAGAAAACAAGTGCACCGCAAACTATTTTTATACTTTTGCAACCTACTTATTTTAACACTGCAAAAACACAAATTGTTGCAAAGTATTTTTATTCTAGTTTCTAGTTCAAGAATCTTAGTAGACTTGAAATAAGGCAAAACTAACTTACATGCAACTTGTCAGCAAGAAATATGAACTTGTTTCAAGTAAATAATTCCTTAATATTGATGAAAAAGTACTTGTTGCGTTGGCAGATTATTTCTTTCATGTAATAAGTGAAATAATCTGAAAATGCAACAAGTACGTTTTCATCAATATTTAGGAATCTTTGACATAAAAAAGTTCATATTTCTTGCTGAAAACTTGCATGTAAGTTAGTTTAGTCTTATTTCAAATGTACAAAGATACTTGCAGTAGAAACTAGAATAAAAATACTTGACAACAATTTGTGTTTTTGCACTGAAGGACTCAAATTTAACTGAGCACTTTAGTCATAATTATAGTTTAGTGTGATTTTAAAATTGACATTATAGCTTGGCTTTTCTGATGCCTTGTAAAAAAGACAGTTTGTACACACACAGAAAAGGTCATTTACTGAAAGAACAACACAGTTATAACAGTAATTAANGCTGGTGGGAGACTTCCTGCAGCCCATGAACAAAACTGTTCCCACTCTGATCTGACTTTTGTCAGCCTAGGAACTGCAGCAAGCGCTCTAACCAACTCACCTGACCCTGTTGAACCACCCCAGTTCGGCGGGGGGGAGGTTATAAACTGAATGGTGTGGCTTGTTGCTGGAACTACGGAACTGATTTATGTTTTTTTGATTTGTTAATTTAATTGTTTTCTTTGTTGTATGTTGTTTTTTTCCCTTTCTTATTGTTATGTATACATGTATATAATTAATCACTGTGAATACAAGGCACTCACATCTGCTAACTTCTAGTCTGTCTACTCCTTTATGAGTCGTATCTTGACTTCTGAGAACTAGCCCTATAGACCTTGTTGGTCGTGATCTATTTTTAGTTATTTAGAAATATAGTATACTGTTTACACAGATATGCTACATTAATCATACTAAAATCTGATCATCTAAGAATAATTTTGTGTAAAAAGAAAATGTAATGAACATGTTTTGTATAGTCAATAGATCTATCCTAATGTGTTCAAGGGAGAATAATAGGTCACTTTAAGGGTTAAACTACAGCAGTGTCGACATATAACAGCAGAACTGGTAATGAAATACTAAAAAAAGCTAAATTAGATTTTGCAGTAACTTTGGTTTTTGTTTAATACCAAAGTTAACTCGGATTGAGATACAGAGAACAGTATTTTAGGACCAACAAGGTCATTCTCAAAGACATACAAGTCAAAAATGTATCATACTGTAGGTGACCGCCTGAATGGATGGTGCATCTCTCAGGTCCTGTTTCAAGCCACATTTATCACCAAGCACATGACTTTTATGAATTTTAGCCCTAAAATCATTTTATCTTCAATTTGTTCACTTTCCATAGAGACCATATACTGTAAAATATGGTGTCATAATCAGGTTTAAGACATGTTGAGAATAAAAGAAAAGGTGGAAAAGCAGCCAAAGTTTAAAAATAAATCAATTGAGAGACCTTCAGAGAGGCAAGGCCACTTTGCATGAGAAAAATACTCACTTTGGTTCATAAAATCCCCTAAAGGTTAGAATCCTTTGAATGTATAAACCACAAACTTACAGAAACATGCGAATGCAACATGTCAGAATTGGAGAAAGTGTCAAAATCTAACTCTCTAATAATAAAAAAGGCATTTTTTTTCTTTGCCTGTAGATTAATATTTACTTACATGCTGCATGCAGTTCTTTAGGTTTTCTTTCTGCGAGCTTTTAAATCGAAACCTACATTTACTTAATGTCATCTTCTGAATATTTATACAAGATCACTGCACTCCATCAGCTGGCCCTGCAGAGATAATGGAGCATGCAGCAGCCATTAGGTGACTAAAAGGTTAAACAAACACACCATGCAGGTCGGTAAGCAGCTCCTCAGTAATTTTGTGCATCACATATTTGCATTTAACACCATGAATCATCCTGAGCTTTTCTTCTGAATCTCTTCATAAATGATAAACTTCAAGTCTTTTTCTTTCCATCTGCTGCTCATCTTACATATTAAAATTAGGTAATATTAGAGTTACAACTAGTGAAAAAACTAAAAACAACTCAAAATGAAAAGTCACGTTTACTTCTACAAATGAAATGTGTTAGTATTCTTCCTAGGATTCACGTGATAAAGAAAAAGCATTCATTACAAAAACGGTAACACACACTTAATATAATAGAAACACTGCATATTGATCCATAAATGTACAATTATAAATAATTAAGTAAAGCTCTTTTAAAAGCTCTCACATCGAATGAAGGAAGTGAGTTTCATGTTTTTAATTCCTCTAAAAGTAACAAATGAACTGGTGGAAGAGTAAAACCAGCTTTTAAAGCATAAATGTCCAAACCTTTTACCATAAATCGTTAAGTTAAAATCATTCAGACCACAGAAATAAAAAAAATATATATATATATATATATATATATATATATATATATATATATATATATGTTATCTCCTAAATAATTAGCTAAGAAATTTCAGTTTTAGTAAAATTAACAAAATATTCAGATATGTAAATTGCCTCGTTTCTAAATTATCGTTGATTGTTTTGTGGGGTTTTTTTATTTGAGTAGTCAGATTTGCTTCTGAGAAAAAAATCGATCAATGTTTGTGTTTCCAGATGAATGAAAAAATTTAATAAATGGGAATCAGTTTTTTGTACCTGATATTTTTTATTGATCTGCAAAACAAAAAAAAATTAAAATTTGCTCTAAAGATGAAAATGCGCTGTAAGGAAAAACATCTCTAATTTACGGTAAAATACCGGCAGTCGTGGCTGCCAGAATTTTACCATATTTATACGCCACTCATAATACGGCATTTAGACGTTATAAATATGATATAAATATGCTTAATTTAGGGTTAGATGTAAATATACCATAATTCCCCTAAACAAACATGTATAAATACAGGATTTATGATATTTACCGTGCAATGGATAAATACCATATTTATGGCATAAATACGGTAAAATTATGGCAACCACAGATGGACACAAAAAATCCATCTCTGATTTATGGTAACCACTATATTTTACAGTATTTTACCATAAATTAGAGACTTTTTCTTTTTTAAATCTATCAGGTCAGATTTGCAGCATTCTAGAATTGGAGCCACACAAAATCCTTCAGAGGGCCACAAATGGCCCCGGGCCGCACTTTGGGCACCCCTGTTTCTTTTGCGTAAAGTTTGGCCAAATAACAGTCGATTATATAAAACATTATGTATCTTAGATGCAACAATATTTTTTAAGTTTTTGAACAGAGAATTGCTCAGTGTGAGTTAATTATCTGTAGATTTTTGTTCAGATCCTTTTAAACATTTATTTATAAAAGCAAACCAATTTTAGGCTTATCTGGTGTACATGATTGTAAGATATAAATAAATCCTAATCCTGGGTGGGACAGATGTTCCCGAGGGCGAACGCCGTTGAAGCCGAGGCGCCTCTGTGGTGCAAACTGAGAACGTGTTAGCTATTGTTGCATCTGCTTTGCATGGAAGACTGTTTAGCCAGGAGCAATTAGACACAGGCAGGGTTTTCTCTGTGCAGTTTGACGACATTGGAACATGGCGGAGTACTAAACTCTTCTTCTCCGTCACATTTTGCCTCATATCAGGCAGATTTTCTTCAACTCGTTTGTGATTTTGATGAAAATGTCCCCTGAATTTCTAAAGGTCTTTTCACATGCGTTTCCTTTAGACGTGACTGTTCTGCTATTCATCCTTGTTTGCTAAGAAATATCGACTAAGACACCTTTAAGAGATGCTGCTTCATTCAGCAAAATATCAAGAACTGTGTTTTAGTATTATTGGATTTCATAGACTAGATCACATGTATCAAACTTAAGGGGCGGGGGCCAAATCTGGTCCGCCGGGGCTCTTCACGTGGCCCTCTAGACTCCAAATTACATCAATAAGTCCATTCAGTTTTTTAAAATCTCCAAAATCCATACAAAATCAACACATCCTTAAATTTTTTCTAATTTTATGGCACATTTTTCTCAAAATTGATCAAAAACATCAGGGTTTGGATCACTTTGAAAAGTCTTTATAGATTAGCCCCACAAAATATGTGATTTTGATTGCAAAAAAATCCACAAAAACAATCAAAGTCCTGGAGGATTTCAGTTCGGTTTTTGGCTGCAGTTTGACATTTACATACCAAACTTTTATCATTTTAAAAACGGGTAACTCTCTCTTTCGCTTACTCTTCTGTGATGACCCCGGATGAATTTGTTACAACACGAAAACCGACCATCAGAGGCTTTGAAATCTGAATAGCACAAACAAACGGATGAGCAAACAAACGGGACGGCGCTCCAGTGGCAATCTGTGGCTCAGTCTCTGTGTAATGATCTGCAAATTGCTGGACGCCGAGATAAAATTCAACTGGAAGCACAAGCTGCCACATGGCAAACAGGCTGTTATAGTTTCAACCAGGAATCCGGCAAGAACCAAACACTGGATCTGACCTGCAGGGTTAGAAAGTCCAACTAAAGGAAGCCAACAAGCTGCTGCACTACCAGAGATTAAAGTAGAAACTGTTGAGCTGATTCAATGGCGTCTTTGTTGGTTAATGGCATGGAAATCTGTGTTTCTTAAACAGCATTATTGCTCCGAATGCGGTTTTGTTTGCGTTCTCATTGTTATCGTCCTGGAAGATCTGGCAGGGATCTGCTTTAAAGATTAAGACGAACGCTCAGACCTTGTGAGGTATTTGTAAGTAGTTTCTCTTTTTGTTCTCTCTGACAAAACAATCCTGACCTGAACTGCTTTCTTTGATTCTTTTTCCTCTTCTGTAGTTTTCAACCCTGGGTCTTTGTAAGCATTTGACATTCACTTAGTTGTCAAGGAGATGGCTTTATTGTTACACCTGACTCCTTTTACCATTTTAAAAGTGGTGTATAATCACACCCCTGGCCTCTGAATTACAATTATTTGAACAAAAAGTCCAATTACCTTTCTTTTTCTTCTGCCTTCACAGCTGCACCGTGTAGACATCGGTCCATGCAACATTTCTTTTTGAGAAAACACTCCGTTTATAGGCTGCATTTGTTTCTGAAATGCTCAAACCTTTCAGGTTCTGTCAGACAAAATGAGGCAAGCAGAAAGAAATCCCAGTTATCTGCAGAGTTTGCTACAAATCGACTGCCAAAGTGAGGAAGAAATGCATGAAGTTGTGTTAGATTTTCAAAATATTATGGCTTCAGTTCTCACAACTCTCATCTGAACCTTTCTGTCCAAGTCACTTTTAAATAATAATAATAATAATTAAAGCTCCGCGGAGCCTCAAGCGGCCCTCGCAGCCAAGCGCCGCTCAAGCCTATAGCCACCGCGGATGTTCCAGCACCGCCTCCCGCCGGCCACCGCCGACGCTCGCGCGCCGTCCTCCATGCGATCCGCTTCGATGTCTTCGGCAGCGTTCACTGGCCATGCACCCAAAATCTGGAGCAGATTGGGCCATGTGGCAAGGAGATACAGCTGTTTGATTAACCTAGGGGGCGCAGGGGAGTCAAATCGCAATTAAACTGTATTGGGCTCCTCAGAGGTTCACAAGTTTCACTCATAAAAAGTCTGGTGCAAATAGGATGATGCGTTTGTGAATAAGAGACGATCATATACATATGGCGAGGGCCAGCCATTTAGCCACTCCCCCACGGGTCAGTAGGCATTGACAGAGTTCATCATCATGTCATGTTATGTCAGTCTGCACAGGGTTGGAATCCATGACACACCAACATGTTTTAGAGTGTAAAAGTAAGACATACAGTATAAAAAACAGGTGACTTCCTGTCGGAAGTGGGCGGGGCTAAGGTGATGTCATCAATCGACCATATGCATATGATCGTCTCTTA
>NW_015113270.1:0-1030 GCF_001443285.1 Poecilia latipinna | reverse complement strand
TTCTTCTAAAGAACCATTAAAAATAAAGCAATACATATATAGGAGACACAGCTGACTTCCAATTTATAAAGATATACAGAAAAAGAGGACCAAAATAAAACATGAGTCCACTTCAACCAGAGGTTTTTTTTATAAGGCTCTCATATGTTCAGTCCATGAAACTGTCCCTGAAGAAGTAAATGTGAAAGAGAAATAAGTTAGTTTCCTGCAAAATAAAAGCATAACAAAGGAAACGTATTTCTAGTGTCTAAGTATATGCTTAACGTTAGTGGCATGTTTTACAGAATAACTCGATATATTTTTATTAAAGATATTGCATTTAAAATGAACATTCATTAAAGAAATAACAGAAACAAGCGCCGCTCAAGCCTATAGCCACTGCGGATGTTCCAGCACCGCCTCCCGCCGGCCACCGCCGACGCTCGCGCGCCGTCCTCCACGCGATCCGCTTTGATTCCTTCGGCAGCGTTCCCTGGCCATGCACCCAAAATCTGGAGCAGATTGGGCCATGTGGCAAGGAGATACAGCTGTTTGATTAACCTAGAGGGCGCAGTGGAGTCAAATTGCAATTAAACTGTATTGCGCTCCTCAGAGGTTCACAAGTGTCACTCATAAAAAGTCTGGTGCAAATAGGATGATGCGTTTGTGAATAAGAGACGATCGTATGCATATGGCGAGGGACAGCCATTTTGCCACGCCCCCACGGGTCAGTAGGCATTGACAGAGTTCATCATCATCTCATTTTATGTCAGTCTGCACAGGGTTGGAATCCATGACACACCAACATGTTTTAGAGTGTAAAAGTAAGACATACAGTATAAAAAACAGGTTACTTCCTGTCGGAAGTGTGCGGGGCTAAGGTGATGTCATCAATCGACCACCTAACTGTTATGAGGACTGGTCTATAATGAGACATAGAAAGTGTTATGCAGCTGTGACCTGGCATTTGGAAGTTATTTCACATTCATGTTTCATGCTGTATAGTCAAAGTTTGGGACTTAGCCACCCCCACACGGGTCAGTCGAGTTCA
>NW_015113269.1:272739-295861 GCF_001443285.1 Poecilia latipinna | reverse complement strand
ATAAAAATCTCCTATTAAGCACCTTTTGCCATGCAAATATTAATCGTTTTATCCAAAACAGAATCAACAGATTAGCCCAAAGCTGTACTGATGTCAAGTTAAGCAGAAACAGCTGAGCTTTTCACACGTTGATGTTAGAAGTATTTTTTGCTACAAATGCTGTCATTGGATTTTAGGACGGTCGTGACCTCTAACCCCATGATCCACAGTCTCAAAAATCCTTTCTATTTAGTACATGAGGTTTTTATTTCCCCAACTATCATTGAGGCGAATCAATGTAAAAATACTAATTTCCTGCAGTGTATAAATCTGAAATGATCCCATTCCTGATGTGTATTCTGTATTTATTCTGTAAATAAAAGGAAACTTTAATCACTTTCTTAAACTGACTAAACAAAACTCTTATGATGTGCTTGTCACAAAAAAAACCCCCAACATAAATAATGAAAATCACAGCAGACTTTTCAAAACAAAACCTATTTTTACACAGAAGCTACAAAATAAATTGCTGCTGAGCAACATTTGTTTGCCCGCTGCAGGTCTGTGGGACAGCACATGCGGTTTCACGGGGAGATGAGTCACCTGGAGTGTGATGTTGCTCGTGTCGATGCCAGAAATCTGCACGTTGGGGCACACCAGGCTGGCCGGGGTCAGCTGGAGGTGGATGCCGTCCAGCGTGGTCAGGCCGTCCGGGAGGGAAACGGTGAGGTCTCCCGCAGCTGAAACACGTACGCAGGCAGAACTTTACAAGGCTGTAATGGTTTACAGTGTTCCTCCTTGAGACTGTGAAAGCCTGTTATGTCAGACTTCAAGCTTTTCTATCAATCCAAAGAGCTTTCGCTTGATCAGAAATGCATCTAAGCTGAGGACAGACATGACAAGGGATCTTTGAAGGCTCTCTGATTAGATTTAGGCTGGAAAGATTCAAAAGCTGTGCTGTGAATTGAAGAGATAAAGCAAAGAAAGTGGCGCTTGGTGGTAAAACAGCTTCGTCCTCCTGGGTTTGACTTGTTAAGCCGTGACATGAATCATATGGTCTGAGTAACAGCACAGATGCTCCCATAAAACGTCCCACCAACACAGAGATGATGATGGTGATGGCCTTTTTCAGGATTTCACCTACACTGCAAAAACACAAAACCTTACCAAGTAGTTTTGGTCCAGTTTCTAGTGCAAATAACTTATTACAATTCAAATAAGACAAAAATGACTTACAAGTAACTTTTTGTCAATGTTTAGGAGTTTGTTTGAGTCGATAATTCCTTAATATTGACTAAAACAAACATTGTTGCACTGGCAGAATTGTTTTGTTATAAGTGAAATAAAATCTGCTAGTGGAACTATTATTTTTTAAGTATGGCGCTAATTTAAGACAAAACTAACTTCCAAGTTTTTATCAAGATATAGAAGCTTTGTTTTAAGTTAATAATTCCTCAACATCAATTTTAAAAGGACTAGTTCCACTGAAAGATTTTGTTCATTTATAATATGGCAAAGATGTGAATAAATCTGCCAGTGGAACTAATTTTTTTAAAATCAATATTAAGGAATAATTGACTTAAAAACAAACCTCTATATTTTGCTGAAAAGTGACTTGCAAATTAGTTTTGTCGTTTTTCAAGTGTACTAGAAATCATACTTGGTAAGATTTGTGTGTTCACACGCTGCCTTTAGAGCATTAATTATGAGCTGTATATCACAGAGTAGTGATGTCAAAGTGACTCTTCAGGATAATGCAACATGTCGCCCTGAGCTGAGATGCTACGCTCAAGTGGATAAAATCAATTCTTTGTAACAAATTCCACATTAAGTGCTTTATATCTGCTCTGCAAACCATTTTCCTTCAACAAAATGCATTTCATTGTTCAGTTGTCATCAACAACACCCACCTGACATAGAGGCTGGCAGGATGGCCTGGCTTACGAGGCCCGGCTGCAGCAGGTTCTGGTCGAACTGCCCGCTCAGAACCTGACTGGTCGGAAGGTAGATGCTGGGGTCAGAGCTGGGCGCCTGCAGCAGACCCACAGGCTGGAGCGGCTCAGAAGCCGCCGGTTGCTGGCTCTGACCGGAGGCCCCGGTCTGCCCGGTTCCTGAGTCCTGGCTGTGTCTGGAGTGGCCGGCGGAGGAGCGCTTGGATTTGCGGCTGTCGCTG
Source organism: Poecilia latipinna (assembly GCF_001443285.1). NCBI lineage: Eukaryota > Metazoa > Chordata > Actinopteri > Cyprinodontiformes > Poeciliidae > Poecilia > Poecilia latipinna. The sequence goes on along the minus strand of NW_015113269.1, from coordinate 293,709 downwards.
TTGGGCCGGAAGTGGCACTGGATGTGGGTTTTGCGGTGCCCCGAGGTCCTGAAGCGCAGTTCGCAGAAGGGACACTTGAAGGGCTTGGAGCCCGTGTGGAGGCGCATGTGCACCTTAAGGCTGCCCTTTGTGGAGAAGGAGGTGTTGCACATGTGACAGCTGAACAGTTTCTGACCTGCAAAAATAACGCAAGTCAAATCGCTGCTCAAAATCAAGTTTGCTTCTTTGAAATCAAACGTCTGTGAAAAGACTTCATTTCTCCTTTGTGCTGCTCACCTTTTGTAAAAGTTGAAAATATTTTACAACTTGAAAATTACAAGAACAACCTTTGTTTTGGGAGTCTGCTGATGACAAGAGCTTCAGCACTTTGATGGATTTCTGCTTTTGATTTCAATTTTAAATCCAATCCAATTCAATCCAAACACCAAGTACTGCCCAACGGATGAAGTTATACACCTTCTATTAATGCCAAACTTCAGCTATTGATTAACATTAGAGTGTGAGTAAAACACATTGTGATAGTCAGGGCCGTTTCTTCCATTGAAAACAACTCTTTTAAAATAAAATATATATTTTTCACAATATCACTGGTGAAGCTATTCTGTAGCTGTAAAAAAAACTTTTAGAGATGCACCAAGAAATTGTTGGTTATTTAAATAACACACTTGCATTTTTTATTTTTTTTTAATTTATGTGTGGCATAGTAAAAAACATTCTGTTACTATTTGCGGTTTTTAAAGATAATTCAGGACTGGCTAGAATCAGCTTCAATGTAACAATGCTGCATAATTATGTCTCATTGTTTTTAATGCATTGTTCCCCTGCTTCGTACACCTCACTGGTGTTTTACCTGTGTGTGTTTTCACATGGCAGTCGAGGGTTGATTTCACCGTAAAACTCTTCCCACATTCGTCACACTTGTAAGGTCTTTCACCTGTGTGGATCCTGATGTGTCTAAATAGGAAAGCAGATTGTGAAAAGTCACATGCAGAATAACTCGCTGACACAGATACGTTTCACATTTGTGAACACAAAAAAAGAGATAAAAAAAAAAGAGCAGGTATGAAAAACAAGAAAAAAGTTACTGCTAAGTCTCTGGGTCATATTAAAATATAGGGAGAAATACGGCTCACTGTAGCATTTTCAAAAGGAAAACGGCCTGAAGGCTTGACAGAGGAATTTGGGATTTGTCCAAAAAACATGAAAGAGGAGCTTAAAGTTTTTCATTTTAGCACCAAAACATTTTGCGATAAAGAGAAAATGTGGCACTAAAGATTATTTACCCACTTCTAAAATTGCTGAGAGACATCTTATAAAACTATAATTGGTAGAGTAGCTCCACTGATCAAAGAGAGCTAAAAAATCTTTGAAAAAAATAAACAGAACAAAAAACCCCCTGGTGTGACAGTAAGTAAAAGATAACCGTTAGATGGTATCTTTGCGAAACAATAACAGTAACAATAACTCTGATAACAACAGTTTGTTGTAGAGGTACAATTTATTCCATTTAGTTTGTTTATTCATATAAATAAATGCTAGTTTAACAAAACAGCTGTTGATCAGGTTTAAAGGAGGTTTATTTCAAAGAGGTGATTTCTCTTAAAATGACTTGGCAGACCTTGTAACCTCTTTTTGGCCATGTCCACAGCTTATTCCAGATTGAGGTCAAGACTTTGTGATGGACTTTGACCTTCTCCCTAAACCTGCATGTAACTAATTTGGATGTATGGAGCGGATTGTTGCTCATTTGGAAAACTCAAGCTGATGTTCCAGCTTAAATTCCAGACTGATGCTTCAATATTTCCATATGACGTTATTTCCTGAAGCGCACCCGTCCCTCCTGAAGCAAAACACCGACGCATCACGAAGCTGCCAATCCTTTACCTGACAGCTGGGTTTAATGTTTTTCCTTTGAACATAACTGCTTGTTATGACCAAACGTTTTCATTTTAGTTGTACCACATCTTTTGAAATGCCTCCAAAAGATGTGGCATTTATTCCTGAGTACATGTGCAAACTATGTTGTGCTTTTGCAGAGTTTCTTTCTATTGGAGTCTTTTAGCTAGCATCAGTAACACTGCTTGCTTCCACGGGGCTAATGATGCTAGCAATTTCAGCTAGCATCTTGATAAGGTCTTTTGCTTTCCGTTTTGGGGTCAAGACTCACATTTCACACCAAAACCTGTCCATCTCTGAGATGGATCCATCTTTCTCCCAATCGATGCGGTTGCTGGAATTCTCAATCTATTTATATCTTAAATTTGATTGAGGGTTTATAAGTTTTACACTGCAGCATTGGAAAGACCAGAAAAGCTTACGTCCTTCTGACTTGACAGGAAAATGACCAGAAACAGAGGTGTGACCTTTACCTGACGAGGTCGCTGGGCTTCTTGAAGCTCTTGGGGCAGTAACTGCAGCAGTTGGCAAACTTGGGTTCGGTTTCCAGCTCCACCGCTTTGTCCTTGATCTCGCTGATGCGATCCCTCTCGGCCGCCGACTGGGCGAGGATCCGCTCCGACACGGAGGCCTCCTCTCCGGGGTCCTTGGCCAGCTCGGCTGCCTGCTCCTCGGTGAAAGTGATGATCTCCAAACTCCTCCTTTTGGACGTTTTTTGATCTCCGTCGTCGTCGTCATCGTCGTCGTCATCCCCGTCTTGAGGCTCGAGATCTACAACTGGCAGACGTGCGAACTGTCAGCGCAACCTGAAGTTTGAACATGCCTACCCTTTACTTCAAGATTTTACCTTTGTTTCTTTTCGGTGCAGAACAACACAAAAAAAGAATAAATGAGAGACGGATGGAGCGCAGCATCAATGTGAAGCTCTTTAATCACGTGAGCTGAACTTAAATAAGTTGACTGGGAAACAGACTCCGCTGAGAACCGCATGAAAAGGGTTAAAAGTAGCTGCAAATATGGCTCCAAGTATCAAGTGTTCATTGCATCATTTTATCTTTCTTATCAATACCACAGTTTCAGGCACACCGGTACTTTTTTTCTACAGGTCAAGACAGAGTGACGTGGTCAGGTTGGGTGTTATCTCACAGTGCAGCTGCCTACACTGGAGGACAGCCTTGGTCATTTGTCTGACACCTCGCACAGCTGAAGCTTAAACATCTGATGTGGACTCACACACTGAGCCACGCAGAGAGCATAATTCCCTCAGTGCATTTCTCAGAAAAGTCCACGCAGTCTTACGGGTTTTCTCAGTATTTCTTAGAACAGATTTGAAATTCTCAAAACCACTTGTTCAATCTTCAAATGATTGTGTCCCCTTGCGCACATTGAGAACGCAGTTTCTTGTTTCTGATGTTCAAAAGCATTTGCTTTTGCTTTTGAATGTCCAACATTTTCAATTGCTTGTGGCGTGTTACAGGTCTTCATTGAATGGTCTGGACCTCCACAACATTTAAGCATAAGTTTGTGACCCACAAAAAGATTCTCATGGAGTTCCTCTCATCCTGCTCCTCAATCCTTTACTTTATTGAAGATCTTGTTTTCCCCTCTGCATGAAAATGGGAAGTATAGGAAAACTGCACTGTAATTCTTACAGGACTGCATGAACAGTTTTCCATAAGGAGATTGTCTTATGTTTTTCTTAGTGCTGTCTTTTCCTTTCTGTGTCACATTGACGAGGTATGTCAACAAATTACAGTAAAATGTGAATTCTGTCCAGTCTCTTGCCATTAATCTCCCACAAATACAATTTACAGTACTTGTCATTAAAACTTTAACCTTAGATCATATCGGAACATCCCTTCAGAGTACCCTGCTATATTGACAGCATGACTTATTATTTTCATTGCCCGATCTGTATTCAGTGAAACAAAGGCTCATCATTCTGATGCACTGAGATGTTCATGGACAAATATTTACTTTTGAGAGATGAAGTAAGGATTTTGAGAAAGAGACTAGCTTTTGCAGGTAATCCATGCTGTTCTGCTGTCTGCATGAATTGTTTCGAGGGATGCTTTGCAAATGTCGAGGTTGATTCGAGAAATGCACCAAAGCACCTGAGAATATCTGTAATTGATAAAGGGCTACTAGACCAACTGTTGTAATCTTGTTGACACGTCTTTGGATTTTATAAAACATCGAAAACTGACTGACTGTCAACTCAGGAGCAGAGCTGTATGTATTGCTGACCTGCCTTACATGCTGATTGGTCTCATGGTGATGTTTATTTTTCTAAAGTACTCCAATAATTTATCCTGACATTTGCTGAACAACTCTGTTTACTGATGATTTACCTTACACCACTTCTAAAGGAATATCCTAGCCAAACATACTGAACATATGCCAACCGCAACAAAGATATTCATTGGTTTTGATCAGGTTATTCAATCATCAGGTTCATTCAGCATCCAGGTTTTTCAGGAACCCCTGATCATTCATGTGACCTCTTTGAAAAAGTATTTCTTTAGAAGTGTGGACTGTCAACGATGACATTAGCGTTCGGGTTGTCTGTGCTGAGATGGTATTTTAGGCTTCATTAGCTTTGGTGACAATTTAACTCCTTTTAGCACAACTTTCACGCAGTAGACTTTAGAAGACTATTGTGCCATTAGATCATTTTTTTTTTTTTGTTCTTTTTTCATCTAGTGTGTCAAGAGAAGCGGCTTTGGCGTCCATCGCTGTTGTTCTCGGTTGTCACTTGTGAGTAAAATTTACAGGCGTACCAGAAACGTGCAAATACAAAGGTTCCGGCCGCAAATGTATTAATTGCGGCAAAGTTTTAAACAATTAAAAATCTATGGAATGAATTCGCGTGAATGCATTAAAGTCCCAGCCCTCTGTTATCTATATTTAATAAATGATATAACATTTTTAGCCTTATGTCCATATGTTCCACTAGTACATAAAATCCTATAATAATATTCTTCACTGTAACACAACAAAATGTAAAAAAGTGAAAAAACCCATGAAAATGAATCTAAATCACTGAGAAGGAGCATCATGTGAGAAATTGTGACAACAAAAATCATATAAAGAGCTGAGAAATCCAGATATGGTGTCGACGTCCTTACCTTTTTCCTCCACACCGTGCTCCTTCTTCATATGCTTTTTACAAAACAGACTGGTGCGGAAGCACTCGTTACACATGGAGCATTTGAATGACTTGCTGTGGATAAACGCATGCCGACTCAGACTTCCATTAGTAGTGAAAGAAGCTTCACAAACGTCACACTTATACGGCTTCATCCCTGTAAGGCAGAGGTGAGAGCAAAGCTGAGTGTCTGAAGTTTTCTAAGTATTTGAAACCGAAATTAGAAAGCAGATTTCCTCTGATGCGGTTCCGGACAACATTGAGGGATTTTAGAACTCTCTGTTCGATACAGAAACGATTCAGAACGTTTTCCCACCTCTGAAAAGAAAGCTCACCTGTGTGTGTGTTGAGATGGGACTTCAGCACTCCAGCCGAAACAAAACCTCGTCCGCAGAGGTGACATGCGTACGGTTTCTCCCCTGTGTGGGATCGGATGTGTTGCTTCAGATGGCTCGACTTTTTGAAAGCTTTGGAGCACCAGCTGCATCTGAAGACAGGCGAGGGTCAGGTTTAGGAAAATTTATTTATCATTTCAGGTCGTCTTAATGCAAAATGGATGAGAACAGAGTGTTCGGGCATGTAATTTTAAGACGGATTCAGCCAGGAGGAATTATCTCCCGTCTCCAGAGGAGCCGGCTGGTAAAACAAAGCCTTTGTTTCTTGTTTGTTTTGTAGCCGAAATAAATGTTTGCAAGAAGAGAGCCAGTTATTGGAACAATGAGCAACTATTGAACAAGTGAGAATGAAAACTGCAGAGGCAATAGCTCTTTGTTTTAGAAGGTTTCTTCTATTCAAGGCTATTCACACATCAGATCCGCTGATTTCTGTCTCTCTCATGTTTTATTCATTTTATTCACTGTGAAAAAGAAATTTAAACAGTGATAAGACTTTCCTAAATTTAAATCTACATTGTAAAATCCAGAGATTTATTTATTTTTTTTTTACAGTCAGAGAAAATAAGCAAACCGAGTCAATGTCGTGCCCGGTTCCACAGCTTTGATTCCTATTCAAGTATCTTTTCAAGCTTATGGAATGGTCAGGCCTAATTTTATGGGATCATCAAGTTATGACAAAATTACACCATGCAAACATAATTTACTATATGCAGAGAAACATGATCTTATTAGACACAAACAGTTAAATGTTGATTTTACAGTTTCAGAAATTTCCCCAAAGCTTCAAATTTGAGTTGGAAATTTAACACAACACCCAGATATTTGGAATCATCAACTTTTTGGATTTCCTCGTGATCCTTGAAACGAACCTGTAGGCTCTCTTGGTGTTGTCTTCACCGTCTTCCTGGTAGTCTGCTGCTTCTGTAGGCAGCTGGAGATCAGCCTGGCTGCTCTCCTGAAGAAGTCCGTTTGTCTGCATTAGCAAAGAAAAACCAACACATCAACAATCCAATTATAAAATATACCAGATTATATTTCACTGCTGCGGGAAAATTCCACTGCATGCTTTTTGAAACAGTTTAATCAATTCTTAAGTCTCCTGGGAGACTTAGATTAAAAAATTAGCTTTACTCAACTGTTTCTGAAGCAAAACAATGTAAAGGGCATATCACCTTTTGAAAACACAAAAGATGATTTATTTTTTTTATTTTATTTTTTTTTTTTTTTTACAAAATTTGAGTACTCACAACCTCTGAGCTGGGGACATGGAGCAGGTTTGGAGGATGATAGCTGGAAGACAGAGCCTGGGACTCCAGTGTGCTGGAATCCTGCAGCTGCTGGACAGCGGAGAACTGGGGCTGGTTGTAGCTCGGCTCCGGTATGGTGAACCCTGGGTGTGGGAAGTAGAGATTGTTTATTTCCTGGATAATTGCGTTCTTAGCACAACCACAGAAGCTAATATCTACGGTCTTCCTTATGTCGGCTGTTGATGATACAGCCAGCCTTCACCGAAGAAATTAAATATTGCTCCTACTGGATTGGCTACTTTGCAAATGTCAGGCCGAAGTAATGCTGTTTAACACATAGGCGAGTTTTTCACAAATAACTTAGTTACTTTCCATAGAACAAAATACTGAATAGAAAAGGATCCACTGTGTTTCCATCTTCTTGCTATTTGTGTTTATTTGTATTAGGGCTTATGACAGTGATCGTGGAGGATTGTGTTGTATTTAACTGAGGCAATGGTAACAGCATAGTTATGTTTTCACTGTAGGGACATATATATATATATATATATATATATATATATATGACATAAATAGTGTTGTAAATATCAGCTATTGGCCACAGCAATATTAACTTTAGATAATGATATCGGTCCTAATTTTCATGTAGTTGAGGGTCTGGATTATTGCACTGATTATTTTAGTGGCAGTGTTTCTATTTATGATCGCAATGTAAATTGTTGTTCCTAAAACAGGTAGGAATGAAAAATAAGGAAAAAAAAATAGTAATAATTTGATGTTATCTCTCATCTTTTATCCACGTTCGATTCATATTTATCTCCAAGGATACAGTAATTTCATTTTCTTAATCTTATTGTTCCAAGTTTTCCAAAAATGGTGGGAGCTCCATAAACAATGCCCCATATCCTACATTTTATTTTTTACTTGACGGTGGACATCATAGACGCTACATTATCAAAACTGAATACAAAATGTTGTTTTATTATGAGTTTTTGATATAAAATGACAATAAATGATTTTTGTTACTTATTACTATAACTGAAAGATTGCTATTTCTAGGACGTCTTTCATGTCTCTTTGGGGCTGTTACATTTTGAAGAGCTGCTCATTTTGAAGCCACATGTGAACTCCAAATGCTGCATCATCTCCCAGCACCAATAAAACCAGGGGATATAAACCAGCTTACCAAATGAGATTCTGCTGGAAGTGACTAAATAATGCTGGGTTTCCACGAGGGACCCAGAGGGCTGCATGTCATCAATAGCAACACTTCAATTACAGCACATGACAGCACTCCAGCTCTGACGGTGTGGCACCACAGGCTAAAGGTTTGATGTTCAAGAGCCCCTCTTATCCAGATACACGAGACGCGTGCCCTTCAAAATCTGATGGCAAACCGGTCCGCGTGTCTTTCTCCTTGAGCCAATTAGATCTCCCATCTGTTCTGCTTAGATGTGAAGGTCACACTACATCCTGGGAGAGCGGAAAAAGACGGACCTATCTGCTAAATGTTTGATGAGCGAATGTTAAATTGTTTGTAGCATCAGAACAAGCTGTGTTTTCAGACTGGGCAGGAGAGTAAGAAGTGCTGGCAGGGAGGGTGGCAACAATGTGGTGGGAAGAAAATCATATATCTTTGAGTTATGCAGGAGAAGAAAGACTCTTTCTCTTACTTCTCTCTTTTCCCAGTTGAAAGTGGAAAATTTAGATTTATTATAGAAATTATGTCTACATCTCTCCTAAAAATCGTGAAGCTACAAAAACAATAATATATAATTTTTCTGGCCAGAAAATCAGTTCCACTCTAATTAAATCAGGTGTGTGGTTTAGTGATTATAGTTATTTACTCAGCAGTGTAGGCAGATGCCAAGTCATGTTTGAAAATAAAAAAAGTAAAATCTGTAACTGTAAAGGTTGTCAGGAGAGAGGAATCACATAAACTCACTATAGCCACGGTTCATACCACGATTAGCTTGTTATGCTGACATTACCGTATGACTTCTGCCCATTTTTTACTTAACTTTCCAATAATAAGCTTATAGTCAGCGCTCTAAACAGATACGATTTTTGAGCAATGTCCTTTTGAGACTTACCTGGCTTGTTCAAGGTTTCATTAACCATTTCTTGAACAAATGTCAAGCTGGTAGTTGATCAACATAATCATTTCTGTATTAAAAATCTGTTTTATTAGTCTTATGTTTGGACTTTTATTAACTGTAAGCCGTAAATATGAAAAATAACAGAATGAAGGCTTGAAGAATAACACACTGCAATTAATCTGTAAAAGAATTTCACTTTTTGAACTGAATTATTGTAATAAATTGACTTTTTGACGGTATTTCAATCTACTGAGGTGCGTCGGTTGAGACACATGTTTGATGGTGTTCAAGTTTATAGCACGCAATATGTAAAATAAAGAATTTTCAAAAATGTTAAAACCTTCGGGATGAAAGTGGAGTCAACTTGAATGACTGTGTTTTTCGTTTTTTTTTTTACCTTGTGTTAGACTTTGCTGGTCAAAGGTAGGCTGAGGTAGAGTCTGTGTCTCAAACTGACCGATATTCTGCGGCAAAGCATGTTGAGTGGTCACATACGAGTCTGCAAGAGCAAAGATCCACAAAACATTTGGTTAGGAAATGATTTCAGGGCACGTTTACACTTTAAATATTGGACTATAAACATTTGCTGACACAGCAGTTGATATGACTGAATTCTATTGTTAAACTCCATGAAAAACTTCATGGAGGGTCTCAGTCCAACAGGAAATAATACATGATTTTCTACATTTTTTATAAATGAAAATGTGTAAATTGTTGCATATATTTTCATATTCAGTATACGGCCAGTTTAAAAAAAAATAAAAGAAAGAAAAATAAAGATTTTTGTTGCACTAATGCAATTTATTCATTAGTAGCCGGGCAGGAAGTGAAGCAGAAAGAGATGAGAAAAAGAAAAACTTGTCTAATAATAGCCAATGAGTTAAGTTGATTCGTCTGATTCAGGGTGACAGTGATGACCCTACAAGTTATTGTTAGAGACCAGTTCATGTTTTAACAGACACTCTTCTTAAGCATATGAAATGCTAAAACACTTCAGAGACATATTTTTTCTAATTCTAAGTTTAAATAGACTGATATTGTTACTAAAGAGAGAACAAGTCTAAATGTAGTTATCCATTTCATATCTCTTTGTTCTCTCTCCAAAAACACATTTTACGTCTGCTGTTACCTTCGCCTTGAACTAGTGGCTGGTCAGCCAAAGGGGCATCGAGTGTCACTTGCTGGCCTCCATTCACAACCTCTCCCTGGCCCAGTCCCAGCATGCCTTGCTGCTCTGCTGCAGTAGTGGCAGCCTGCTGGAGAGACTCCGCCTCCATTTCCACCGGCATGTCATGGGTAACGGCGCCTGTTCCCAGCGGATCCTCTCCTGACTGTGGTTGCAGCTGCTGGGCCAGTTCATACCTGATTTCCCAGCACGACAGCAGAAAGTCAGAGCACAACACTAATCCTCAAAAAGGTCACTTCACTGCACACAAACAAACAAACAAACAAAAAACCCGCGAGGACCCACAAACCTGTGCGTCTTCATGTGCTTCCTACAGTTGGGTGACGACTTGAACGTCTTCTGGCAGTAGGGGCACATGTAAGGTCGGAGTTCGCTGTGAGTGGTCATGTGGCGCCGCAGGCTCCCGCTGGTGGTGAACGTTGTGTCACACACCAGACACTTGTACGCCTTTAGGCCCGAATGCGTTCGGATGTGAGCTTTGAGGACTCCGGAGGAGGCGAAACCTCGACTGCACTGGATGCACTTGTACGGCCTTTCTCCTGTGTGAGATCTGGGACAAACAGAGCAAAACGTCAACACAACTATAGTTTCACACACCAATTACACGGTGCGCGGTGGTGGGACTCGGCCAGACAGAGGTTGTGAATGGATGAAATGTTGGAAAACAACCGGATCAGTTGTGCGCAAACTGCTCTCCAATGCCTCCTCCAAGACCATGTACTACTTGGCTGACATTAATCAAATTCCATTAATTTTTAACGTGGTGGCATTTCCAGTTCATCTGTGATCCGAAATAAATTGCCTCTTGGTGTAGAGACTAATCTTCTGCTTGAGACATAACCCCATGAATCCATTTCTCCTAACAGAACTTTTACTTTGTGTTCATTCGTTCCTGCTTTTAGGCATTCTACATTACAGAGTAGATTTTTGAAAAATGTTTCGCTGTGGTATCTTGCTCATTAGTTTTGTGTTGGCCTTGTGAAACACTCCTGGACAACTTTATTTTTTTTTAAATGTGCATTAAAGATAAAGTTGCCATTGAGTTTGTGAATTATTCATCGCATTGAGATTTATTAACTTTAATGTAGTTATCATCCTGGAATTTTACCGGCAAAATGTCTGATCTTAATTACTTAGATTTGGTATAGAGGACAAATAATACTGAATGAGATATGTCATTTTAAAATACTAACAGCATCTGCCTTTATCTACTATTATTAATCAAAGTTCCATTCGGCTCAGAGCAACATTGTGTGACATGGATGGCTCTAGCTGATAAGAGCCTACAGTTTTTCTTCTTGTTTTGTTTCTGTGTAGCCACTTTTCTAGTTGAAACAGATACGACTGATGTAAGAAATCTTTTCTTTTTTTTTCTTTTCTTTTTTTTTTTTTTAAGTCTTCCACCAAGCGTCCAGGCAAACAGGGATTTATTCTTGCGGATACGTCTAAGCTCCTCCAGAAGGATCCGATTCGTATCAGATGAAAATGATCACATACAAACTCGGAAACCCCAAATGGGAGCAGATCAGCACAACACTGACAGCTGTAGAATAATGAAAAGCTCTGCTTAAAATCAAAGTGGATGTGTTGTCAAGATAGTGTTGCCACGGGAACAACATAAAAAAAAATAAAAATAAAAAAACTGCTGTGTCAGGGGGAGACATTTTTTATGAAACGAGAGGAAAAAATGTTTGTCATTATCCTTCTAGCATCTTTCACAGCTTGCAAAGAAATACAGAGCTGTGAAAAAAAAAGTGTTTTTTTGTCTCGGTTATATGGTTCAGATCTTCTAAAAAGTGTTAATATAAGAGAAATGTACGCTGAGTAAATAGAAAAAGGAGTTTTTAAAAGACACTTCAATTTACTAAGGAAATAAAAATCAACCCAAACAAACCTTTGTCTGGGTCTTTTTCCAGACAAAGATACGACAGACAGTCGTATCTTTGTCATTTTTCACATAGAATCATAAACTTTCTCTATGACACTGCCTTCAGAACGTCATCACAGCAACGTTTGTCCACTGATGCCATTCACAACCTTCTTAGGAGCGACGGACTGAGAAATAGTTTCTATGATAAGCTCAGTGGACTCACAGTTCCACCAGGTGTTTGCTAATTGTTGCTGCTGCTAGTCTGGAGGAGCTGTGTATGTGAACATGCATGAAATAATCAAAGCAACACTCCAGGTATGTTTTTGATGAAGGAATAACAATATAACATAATATAAAACTATTAAAAAAGCTGATTTTACAAAATAGCCCCCTTTAAGATTTTTATTTATAAAAAAAAATTAAATAAAACCAAGCACAGCTTTTATTTCAGTTCTCAGTTACACAAAAAGAAAATTCAACGGGGCATCCATACTTTTGGAAGGCGCTGTGTTTAGGCTTTAAGTTAAAACAAATTTCAAGAAGTTGGAACAAACAAAGAGAAAAACAAAAATTGAAGAGAATCACCAGTTTACTTCAAAGACGTTAATTTTTTTCTTTGGGGAAAAGCAGAGGGGAGACTTTCTTTACCAAACGTTAAGTAAATCCTATCAGCTCCTCCACCATCTACCAGCAGACAATTCTGTTTCCACCTTCTAATCAATTTATTCTCATTTCCCTCGGTGCTGTCATACCGTTCAACCCAAATTTATCACCTCCACCACCATCGCATTTCACTCTGCTCCATCTCGCTGGTTCCCCCTCCAGTTTTGTTCAGGAATTCATGGCATCATCCTGCCAATGTTGAGAGAATCTCAAAGAGGAAAACAATACCTGACATGTTGTTTTAGATGGCTTGACTTCTTGTAAGCCTTGCTGCAGTACTGGCACTTGTACGGCCTGTCGTTGCCCACAACTTCCAGGAACTGCTGAAAAGCAAGGCGGGGATTCTGGGAGGGGACGAGGCCTGGTCAAACAAACAAAAACACAAAACCTTCAAGTCTTCCACGTGAAGGCGCAATGGTGAGCATGCACACATTTATGACCAGCAAAATTCACAAAGTGTTCGCACCATAATCCGTGATGAGGATGGGTTCCTGCAAGGGGATGTCGGGCAGAGGTAAGATGTTCTTGGAGGCTTTGGCTTTGTTGGCTTTCCGTTGAAATCTGTTCTTCTTTTGCTGCAGGCTTTTGAAGTGTGACGCAATGTGCGTCTTCCTGTGACCGGACGTGCGAAAGATCTTGTCACAGTGAGGGCAGGGGAAAGGACGTACGCCTGAGGACACGGAGCGCAAAAGTAGCCACGTCACGTAAAAACTCACAGACAAACTCTAGTTATTAACCTGAAACAAAAACAATAATAAGCACAGGGTCTCTGCAGGGTCCACCCAGTCCAAATTAAAGCTTTCTAAAAACCTTTTTAAGACTATTATGATGAAAATTAAGTGCTGCATTACATCAGAAATGTATGATAGAAACATAGTATCGTATGGGTTGGCAACACACGTGATTTAATGGTGAAGATGAACGTTGTCTGGTCAAATTGCATTAGATTTACACTTAAACCATAATAGATGCAAACAAGCCTAGTTGCTAACTAGCTAGCTTACTTTGTTATAAATAGTTTTTTTATTAGCTAGCTAGCTAGTTTTTCTCCTCCCTTCATTTTCACTGCAGGAACCAGAACCAAAAGTTCCTACTAATAGAGCCACTAATATTTGCTAGCTAGCGTGTGTATATTAGCAGCTAGCTGCCAGTAACGTCAATTGCCTTGAGTCACAGAATGCAATGAAGTGACTCAAACGTTTGAATGACAGAAAAGTCCCACAAGAAAAAAGACTATGAAGGATATAAATAGTCCTGCCACCATAAAATATAAAACCTGTGATTAACGTATTTTAAGGCCAACTTACCTATTTTTTTTTTTTTAATGATTTTCAAACATTTTAATTCCTGAATTTTAGATACATGAATTTTAGACTTTTTAATGATGCGCGGACTCCCTGAAAAAATTAATAAATCTGATAAATGTCTGCTGAGTCGAATGGAAATAGTTTACATCACCAGAAAATATTAAACACTTGAAAGGAAGCATATAAATAACCACAGAACAAACACAAACGTAGACATTGAAAGCCTGGCTCTATCAACTCATACTAGAGGTTTCCACAGATGCTTGAACTGAATATGATCTACAACATGGCCTTTAGACGGTATTCAGATAAATAAAAGCCTTAGCATTGGCTTTCAGTGCAACCACTCCATGGGGCGGGCCGCCAACTTCACCTGTGTGCAGCCGCATGTGCACTTTCATGCTGCCTGAAGTGGAGAAGCGCTTCAGACAGCACTGACACTCAAAGGCCTTGATGCCTGTGTGTGTCTTCATGTGAGCTGTGAGGGTACTCTTCACTGCGAAAGCTCTGAAACACTGTTTGCACTTGAAGGGTTTCTCGTGGGTGTGGATGCGAATGTGGCGGACGAGGTCGCTGGGCTTCTTGAACTCTTTGGCGCAGTAAGGGCAGCCGTGCCAGCGCACACCGTCCTCTTCCCTGATCGAGCCTGTAGCGGAGCAAACAACTGAATCAGCTCTTCAAAGATATTCATGCTAAACGAACTGCTCCACGTCTTGTCATGTTACAACCACACCTTTCACTGTTTTACTGGTCTACTATCTTAAGGGTGCATTGTCACCTGATAGGCTTGTAGTTTCAGTTCAATTGGGGGCCAAACTTACAACATTTGTTACATTTTCAGGTGCAGCGGTTAATTTCACACTGTGTGAAATGAGCCAAACCCTTTGAAAAACCTGTTTACCTCCTCACCAGTGATGGCGCTGCACCTAGACCCACTGAAGGAAACATCTGAAGGAGACACTGAGCACAACATCCTTCTTCACAAAATGTAAGCAAAAATGAAATGGTGTGACACCTTAGTGGTTGTACGGTTTCCTTTTTGTCTTTAGTAAAAGACCACAAGTCATTTATCCCGGACAAGGAAGCTGGCTAAAACTGACGTGAAGATTAATGGAGCTAAATCCTGGAAGAACAAAAACAACTAAATACCCTAAATACCATTCTACACATGTATTTCCAGCTGTTTCATGTCATACATGAGATGAATTCTTAGCTATGAAAGCTTTGAAGACCTCTGACAGTAGCTCTCACAATTTAATAAATCTCATCTCACCCCACATCTTCACCTCCAGCCTACCTGGCATTTGTATAGGCTTCTTAAAAATGCTCCTCCTCTTCTCCCTTAGTGATTTGTCTGGGAACTCCACTTTCTTGCTCTCTGAAGCGGTGCCCTCTGTGCTCGGATTCTGAGACTCTCCGGATGGGGCGTCACTCTGCGGCTGGACGACACTCAGACCACTGTTCTCCAAAGCTTGCTGCAAACACAGAACAGCCATCCCGCCAAACCCGGATCAAAAAGCAGTCATAAGGAAAAAGTAGAAAAAAAAAACTGAGGAAACAAAGAGGAAAAGCTATTATCTACAAAATGATATTGGAGAATTCTTATCATCTCATCATTCATTTTTGGACATGGTTTGCAAAAGTGTAACATATCCAGGCATGAAAATGAAGCCCTGATCCCAATCCAAAGCTCAGCAATAATTGCCTCCATTTACACTGTCATGCATGGGTTCTATTAACTCTACGGCCGCGGCCACGGATGAAGCTTTCTGCAGAAAATTCATTATGTGCTTCCCATCTCCACTGCATGATTGAAGTTTCCCCTACAGTGAGAGAGACCCTGACGTCCAATCACTGCAGAAAAGCACATTGAATTATATCATAATTCAGTGTGCTTTATTATGATAAAGCATATAATAAAATATATGATATGTTTTACACCAGGCCCTTCCATTTCTTAACTGTTATCCTGAATGTATGGCTGCCATTCACTCACTTGCAGGATGTCCTGGTTGATTGCAGTTTCCATGGCAATAGCTGGCTCCGGAGGCTGAGGTTGAGCCGTCTCCCCACTGACCTGCTCCGACAGCTCCAAGAGCTGCTGGATGACATCTGTCACCCCCTCGCCACCCTCCGACCCCCCCACGGTCTGACCTGTTGTCTCGGTCTCCTGCAGTCAGATAAAGTAGAGGGGGAACAAGAGTGAAAATAGAGAGAGAGAAAAAAGGAATGAGCAACATGACGAAAGAACCGAGAGAGGCCAGAGTTTGATGGCTGACTAAGTTTTATTAGGGAACCCCCGGAGCATAAAATGAGCCAAGGATCGGGGAATGACTGAGCAGAATGCCAATGTCTGAATCACTGGTGTGCAAACACAGGTGACAAAATAAACACCAGGCTGTAGTTAAATCTAAATAAACAAATTTAATTTGTGGCAGCTAAACTGACATTTAACTGCAAATAAAAACAGTTTGAATAATCAGTGTGAAATTATTCACCATATTCAAATAGAATATTAATATAACCACACAAATTAAGTAGGCCAGTTTTTACAGAGACACAATTGAGACTTTTTTTTTTTAACCCATCCAGATGTCTGAATCTGGATGGTTTTTTTTTACTCCCATCACCTATCCGAGCATTTTAAAATGAATGCATTTGTCAATAAGTAGCCAAAATGCGGTGAATTGAAAAAAATGAATGGGATAGACATATCTACTGAAGACAAATCTAGCATCACATTTCATTAGAGGGCTGAGATCAGATTGTGAAAGTTTTTACACAATCAATGACATTACAGAGTTACGTTCTACAGAGCAACAGACACTACAGCATTTATATTTATATTTATCGTTTTCAGAGGTTTTTTTGTGTACTCCAGTAGTCAAGCAATGACATTTGGTTTTTCACTGTTGTGTCCTTGAACAATGACAATAAAGTACATCTAAGTCTAAGGGTGCTTTCACACCTGATAGTCCGGTAGACTCGGTTTGACTGAGGACCAAAACTGCAACATTTGTTCCATTTTCAGCTGGTGTGGTTCGCTTTCATACTGCGCTGTGTAAAACGAACCAAACTAAATGAAAATCCTGTTCACCTCCTCGCCTGTGGTGGCGCTGCACCAAGAACTACTGAAGGAAACAACACAAAACCTCAGAAGAAGACACTGAGTGCAACTTCTTGCTTGTTCATAAAATGTCAACAAAAATGGAGTGGAGTCACATTTGAGCTGTTGTAGGATTTCTCTTTTAACTTTGCTCAAAGATCACGAGTTATTTCTCCCGCTAGCACTAGTCTTGAGCTTTTGTTTTGGTTGTATTTTCCCAGAATGCCCTGCACTATTGTCCACTTCCTGCGTTTGGAGCGGTCTCCAGTTCGCTTGGCATTAACATAAACATTTGAACCACACCACAGTTCACTTCAACCAGGGGCCTAGGTTTATAGGTACACCAGTATGGTCTGCATCAGAGTTCGACTGTGCATTCACACCTCCCCAAATGAACTGAACTTTAGAGGCAAACAAACTAGAGCTCTGTTAAAAGGGCTACTATGAATGCACCCTGATATGAAGGCTATTTTAGTCCCAAAAGGTTGTGATTAGGAAAGCTGCTCTGCTCAGAATATTTTCTGACCACTCTTCACCTAAGATGTACATTTACTCCTAAAAATATAGTGGAACTGACCCATTAGCTAAGTCTACAATAAACTCACCTCTTGCTCCCTCTGAGAAGACATAGACTTATGTGTTGGACTAATGCAAGTATCTCTACATTTTGACCTCCAGCCGGTGCTTATTATCTGATAGACACTGAGCATGTGTGACAAGGCTTTTGCTCGCGTTTTCTTCCTCCGGCTCTCTTACCGAAGTGCTGGACGGCACCTCGATCACAGAGATGTGCATCTTGCTGATGTGGGCATTCAGGCTCCCCAGTTTCTTGAATACACAGCTGCAGTCCATGCACGGGAATAGAGGTACCCCTTTGGTCTGTGGGATAAAAAGGAATACACATGCACGCTGTTACTGCTTGCAAATGGCTTTTAAATATTCCTTTCTGTGACTTATTGCGACGCACTTCAAAGGGAAATGTATGACTATGGGAGCTCTAAATGGAGACCTGAAACCTAAGAAGACACAGAATTAGGTCTATTGATGGAATGTGAACTGGAAATTATTTGAAATCTTGAAGCTGAGCTAGTTTTATGTTGCCACTTTCACGCTCTAATCCTGAAGGAAGACTAATATTAAGCGCCACAGGCGAACACAGAAATCAGCACTTCAGCAGAATTGCACATTCTGTTTAAAAAAGGAAAATTCAACTGGATGCCCCATATATAACTCCTAACATGTGCTAACGACAGAATATGGAAGTTGTTACTGCAAAAGGTTTATTCAGATAAAGCAAAGAAAATGCAAATATGAAATATGTCTGTCAGGTTGCAAGAGAGTGAGAGAGAGCAAGACTTAAAACAGATATTAGGAAAGCTAAATTGAATACACAAAAGTTGTTCAACTGGATAAGTAACACAGAGGTACAGCAAACATCCACATTCTCATCTCTGATTTTACACACACAGAGACTGCTCTACTTCTGGTGCTAGCTGTGCTAACCATGCTAGTCAGCAATACAACATTGCCTTTCTTGCATTCCAGCAGAAAAAGTTGGTTTCAAAGGTGCTGCTCAATCAGAATGCTGTTCCCATATCTTCTTAGATTATCGGTCTTATAGACAAATCATGAGTGTCCAAAATTTTTATCAGCAGGTCAAAGTTTGTGGCGTTTCTTTTTTTTTTTTTTTTTTTATGTGGCATTTTATCTTCGAGTCCCTGGCAATAGCCAACGTTTGACTAATGGGTAATTCTGCCAGGACAATAAATCTTAAATTCCTTTTTTTATTTTGCTTTTGCAGCACAACCAGTGCATTCACCCAGGGGTATCCTTTTTTTTAATAAGTTAGAGGAGGGCTTCTGGTCAACTGTTCATCAAAAGTGAAGGCTGCTGTGAGAATCCATTCATTATGGCATCTCTAGGGAAATACTCTAGGGAAGTACCCGAGCTACAGCAACTGTGATGCGTCAGGTTTAATGTTTATAGAGAAGGAAGACTACATTTCTCCACGGACAAACATATCTGCTTCAGTTTTCTTAGTTTGCCAAGAATTCTTTCATGTGCATTGTTAGCAGTGTACCGTACAGCTCAGTCAATCGCTAAATCTACACTAGGAGGGAAACAAAACTGAATTTTAAAAACTTTGATTCAGGCAAAAAGAAACAAAAAATAACAAAAAACTGGGTTTTTTATTGGTGTGTCTAGCTGTTTCTAAGGCTCCACCTTCCAGCTGTAAAATCCAAATTAAGCAAGTAAGGTGCGCTGCTGAAATAAGAGAGAAAATTACTTTTGAATGGAAGCACTTTTCAAAACTTGACGTCAACACCTGAAATGATGGGTAAGTGATGGGCTTTGGAGGAAAAACTGTTGAGCACACCACTCTGGAAAAGGGGTTGATTGCTTTTTTGTGATGATCGCAACGGAAAACATCTGTGAGAGCGGACAGACTGCTCTCAGAAGCCGGGAAAGTTTTCTGAAGTAAAGTGGCTGCACTCTGGAAACCAAAAGGAAAACGTTGGAGAGTGTTTGGAGTGTGAAGCTATGAGTGGGCAAAGGCACTCGGTAAGGTGTTATCACCGACTTGATTGTAGGTTTGCGGCTTTAGGTTAAGACTGTGTGAAAATGTAAAACAAATACTTTTAACGAGCATAGCTGGGTGTAGGAAGAGCATTTGTCACATATGGTGGTTGCCGTGACATCAGAAAGAGGGTTAAAAAAAAAAAAAAACAAGAAAGAAGGCAACATGTCACATAACCAGCTATCAATGGCTTAAACGTTTTTTTTTCTTTTTCTATTTTCAGTGATCCAATGAATTCAGATGCTGAAAAAACAATAGATTAACTATGAACTTAATGTTCCATAAGAAATGCTTTGTTCTGAGAAGCGAGAGATAAAATTGTGCTAAATAAATTCATGGTTTCACCCTGTAATAGTTCAATAAGAAACATACTGAGTGGCCATTACAGAGGCAGATATATTGCTTCATTACTAGAGGGATGATGAGCTTGCCATAAAAGACTTCATTTCCGCTGTATAGTTTTAAGCTCATAATATTAGCCCTGCCAACAGCACCATGAATGTGTCCCACTACATTTATGATTTATTTTTACTTTTTGTAAAAAAATAAAAAAAAAAATGTATTTACTCATAAGGGAGTAAATACAAAAAAGCAGTGATAATTTCCCCTTATTAAAAGGAAGAAGCTATAAAAACCAACTGGGCTGGATGGAAAATATGATCCTCTTTAAATGTGGTTAACCAAATTTTGTAGGGCTGGCAATCAACTATTGTATCGCTTTTCCTGGCAATCGTAAACGGAAATGCATAAGAAAATGCAAATAAATACTTCAATTCCTTTTTGAAATAGGAAAATAAATATTTCATTGCCTAAAATGCAACAGTATAGCTTTCACTTCAGTGTACCATGCTCATTTGTACCAGAGGATGCAACTGCAGCTAAAAATCAATTACTAAATTAATTAAATAACTCAGCCCTAAAATCTTTTAGAAAAACCTGATCTAATTTATTTCACCATCATGTCAGACCAGTAAAGAAATCCCTTAAATAGAGATGTAACAGATGTAATTACTGGTTTAAAGTACAGCACTATCACATCCCTCTGTGAGGGTAGGATGACTCAGGTGAAGAGTAAACAGGAAACACATTATCTGCATAATGGATTTCTTATTCCTTTATCGATGGAGCCCCTGCAGTTCTGGTGAAAAAGCTTCTGAGCTCTTGTTTCACGTGTGAAAATATTACTGCCTCCACATTCCTGGAAGAACCACCAGCACTTAATCAAATGCAAACAGGAACCCGTTTCCAGGGCTCTCAATATGGCTACGAAGGCAAGAAAAACACCTGCATCCAATTTATCAATTAGGCCAGCAAATCATAAACGGCAAACTCTCTCTGAAACAAGAGAGGTGAAGCACTCTTGTGGAAATTGCATGTGTTATTTAAACGGCCCTGCTGTTTTGCCTTCTTGAAATAATTCACTCACTCATGTAAAAAGAAAAACAAACTTTATAGAGAATTTCTAAAACATAGAA
>NW_015113269.1:256509-267603 GCF_001443285.1 Poecilia latipinna | reverse complement strand
TTCTTCCTACCCCATTTTGAGCATGATATGTTAACTGAAACACCTTGGCCTGTTGTTATCTGCTACTATGGGAAAAATACATTCATGGCAGTAATGCTGAAAATAAGTCCTGAATTTGTTCTGATGTATTTGTAGAGAGGAATGCAGTTTTTGACCTTGCTGAGGAACACTCAGATATTGTCTTTTTTTCTTCTTCTTCTAAGTATAACTCATAAGTAAAACCAAAACTGAATGTGTAGAATAGTGAGCCTTTATGCTGTCTGTTAGGTGTCCATAATGTTGGTAAAAAAAATAATAAAAAAAAAATCTCTGGGAAGGGTACTGGTCCATTTGATTGATTGATTGATTGATTGATTGATTGATTGGACGGACGGATGGATGGAGTAGTAGCACTAGCAGCAGGTCTCTGCATGACAGATAAGCTTGTGCAGAAGCAAAACCTTAATGCACCTAAATATTTTACAATCACTGCCATATGATCTCTCAAGTCTGGCAGGTGGCCATTGTTTTATGTGCTGATGTCAGAGTTTGATTTTTTTCTATGTTACGTTATTAAGCTGTTTTTAAATGTCTTGTGATTCTTTTTTTAATGTTTTGTAACATATTTCTTAACATCAGACATACTCGTGGATATAACTAGTCTGAGCTACAAGCCTAAACACAAAGTGAAATTTGAAAGTTGGTGTGAAGCTGTGCACCCTTAAATTTGTCTTCTCAAATTTCTCACTTTTCCTCAAATGTATGAAGCAGAAGTTTAAAGAGCAAAAAGCAAAGCACGGAAATAGAACCGGTTCAATTCAAGCTAAATCATCCATTTGCAGGAAATTGCAACAAGCACATCAAATTTCCACATCAGCTATCGCACAAGACTGAAGCTCGGTGTTACCTTTTAGCTAAAATATGTTATTTCTGGTCGACAGATGGAGACCATCGTGGTGCTTCACACCGACACTGACATGAAACTGAACGTAGGCAGATTGTGGCATCGACCACTAACAACGCTGAGAATCTTCACTCAGATAAAATGGGGAAAACATCCTCACAGGCTGATTTTGCTCTTCAGGGGCATCTAGGATATACTTTGACATCAGCGCCTCTTTTGATCTCTTAACCCCCGCTTCGCTTTCCAAGGAAAAGCTGACAGATCGTCAAAGTTCAGGCAAATCTAGCTTGCGTTTTGTCATGGTTGGATTAAAGACTAAAAATGCAGAAGAAAGAAGCACAACTTCCTTTTTACTCTTTGAACTTAACAATAAAGAGAATGTGTTGCACTGCAGTCACTCGAAAGTAAAATGCTGCAGACCTGAAGGCAGGCACTTTACTTTGTGTGTTAGAAGATCTTCCTAAAAAGTCATAACAAAAATTATTTTCAGATACGCAGCCAGGGTGCATCTTTTATATTGTCGTTGCACTAAATAAAACCACAAAAACATTGGTACACAGCTTGACGGTGTCCTTCAACCTGACGATTCAAACTGGTAGCTTTTTCCAGTATATAAAATATTTCTTTTAAATGACAAAAACAGATGAAAAAAAAGGATGAAGTGAATAGGTTCAGTTTCCTGTAGGAAGTGGGTCCTGTGGCGTTACCTCAGAATGAACCCTCTGAACGTGAGAGTGCAGGTTGCCCTTCTGGGAGAAGGATGCTGGGCAGAACATGCACATGTGAGGTTTCTCTCCTGTGTGTTTCACCATGTGGGTCTGCAGCACCACCTTCTGGTTGAAAGCCTTGTTGCAATGGGTGCACTTGTAGGGTCTTTCACCTGAAAATCAGAAGACAATCTGTTCAGACAGTAAATAATTTCCATCCAGTATTATCATCTCTGATGCAAAAAGGAACAACGATGGCATAACTAGCATCTCTTTATGGGAGAAAAATCAGAGCTCGAGCCTCTGCAGAAATCCCAAAAGCAGCTCCCGACCTCATCGACTGACAGGCCGATATGGATTCCGAGCTTCAGCCGCCGCCGCTTATGGAGCCGAACCCATTAACACCTGGATGATGTGCGATCAACATGTGGATGAAAGCTGCTGCTCAGGATCATCCTCAACTCAGACAGATGAAGGAGCATTAGAGCAACTGAAGCAGCACATAAAAATTCTGCCCGCCCTGCTTTTTTGCATCGCAGATGAGCGAAAAGACATGTGCCATCTTTCACCCGTGGATAAGAAAAGTTGGCCAACTCTGAGATGTTTTGTCGGGGAGAAATATCATTGATGCTGGAGCAGGACTACGCCGTCGGATATTGCCCAGATTTGCATTAATGGGGACATAAAAGACTCCAATCAAGAAGACAAACTGCCACATCTCTTATTTGTGTCAGCGTCTTGCACCCCACACGGCAGAAGGTTGAGCTTATGTTGGGGGAGTTTTCTATGAAAGCAAGAAATCAGAAGCTAAAATACAACCTGGTTGATTGGACCACGCTCTAAAACATGCAGCTGGTTAAAGTCTATTAACACACCCTTTCAACTTGCTCTGAACCAACACACAATAGTGTATAACTTTGATTTAACCACCTATAATAAATGGCCTGCCATCCGGTAATTTAGCTCTTATCAATCAAACCACATACTCCATAATGCATTGCTGCAGCTACTTGTGGTTAAGGGATGGAGATTTACAAGCAGGGCTTGGGAATGTTTCTCCATGAGCAGATAAACTGAGCAAACTGCACAAGGGATTCTGGCAGCACTTTGTTGACCTTGAGGTGTAAAAAAATATGGAATGGTTTTGTAATCCGTTCACTTCAGACTCAGGCCTTGTTACGCACGCACCCAGGTCTTTCTGAAAACCATTATCTCTGCCACATTGTGTAAAAAAAATATAGTACACACTATAAAGTCTTCATCCACATGAACTCGTACAAATACACCACTAATGTTGTTTTAAACATGCCAAACCCATAGGGGGCAGTGTAGTACAAAGATAAAAACCAATGTCAGCCAATCAGAATCCATCAAAACAATCAAGACTTCCTGTTGGGAATTTAACATGGCGTCAGCATGTTTATTTTGTCAGTAGGTTTAATTACTTTTAAATAACGTATTAGAATATAAAGTTACCAAATTATAAGACAATGTCGTTTGGGAATTGTGTTAAAACACACGTGTAGACAGATTGTAATGCATGGGAAAATCTGTTTTCTAATGTTGATACACTAACACAAATGTGGGGCTTTCTCAAATCTTCAATTTGATCAGAGTTTTCATAAATAATTATTTTTAGAAATAATAAACAGAGCTTTTATGTGTATGAAAAGTCAAAACATGTAAAAAATGTTTGCCCAGATATCCGGTTACATTCAGACTAGTCCTTGGATGTCAAGATGGAGTTTATACAACAGCATTTTAAAGCAGCCGTCTGTGGAGATCCCCACACAGTTTTCTCCCTTCATCCCTGAGATGTTGTTCCAAATCCGCCTCCAGCAATTGTTCTCGGTTACCACGGTGAACAAGGAGGCACACAGGAGCTGTCTCGCTGATGCACACTCCCAAGGCACTCTAAGAGTTTCCACTGCTCAAAACATTGAGTTAAACTGCTTAATTTGTTGTTGATTATACAACGCCCAGAGTGTCCTGAAGTCCAAGATTACTCTGGGCTCATTTATAGATTTATTTATACATTAACATATTTTCATGTGCATACTTGTTATTTTATTGATTTTATATTTAGGTCATACTTAAATGACTTATAACATCACACTTATGTATATATTTCTTTTTATACATTTTATATCACCAATGGTTATATTTGTATTTGCTAATATTTAATACTTTAACAGAAAAGCTTGTCGAAAAAAAAAAAGCAATTTCCCCTTTGGGGATCAATAATGTACATTTTATTCAACTGTAATAAAGTGAAATAAATCCTTCTTTCAGTACAGAAAACACACTTGAAAACATCATTTCAGAGAAACATCATGTGTGGGTGAATGAATATACTCCTATTTTCCTGCAGCTTTTTTTTTTTTTCCTGAAAATTAATGATCAGAGATGTGTGAGCGCAGAGGTTTCTGAGTTTCTGTGCTTTCTCACTCACCCGTGTGTATTCGTATGTGCCTGACAAGCTGGCTGGGCTTTTTGAAGGCCTTTCCGCAGTGATGGCAGCTGTTTGTGAACCCGCTGCGATCGATGTTTTTCTTGTAGTTTCTGGAGCTAGAGGACAGCGCCCTTTGAAGGAAAAGTGTACAAAGATTTGTAGGCGGTTTTCGGTGGCATTCAGTTTGAAAAACCTTACGCGTCACTGACAAAGAAAACATTAACTTTGAATCAGTCATTAGTATTTTAAGTTCATTTAAAGCAAATCCTGTTTTGCTCTAATATTAAAAAAAAATTGGGTAAGCAGTATATTTTGCTTGGATTTAATTATTGACATGCTAGATGCTAACACAAGCTAAAAAAAATGGTTAAAATACAGTTTGATTTTTGTGAGGTACCTCGGTAGCCGGTTTAAATTCATTAGCACCATATCAGGTACTTTTTTAGACCCAGTTGTTGAGGGGAGTCTGAGAATATCAACCCAGATTTGCTTTCCAAAAGAACACATACCTGTGGGGACTTTTCTTCTGTTTGCATTCACAGGGGCGATAAGAAGGCCGAACTAACATAATAGCCAGTCCAACAATAGCTGTACAAGTCACAACAAATTGTATTTCCCTTGCCACACAAATGCTCAGCAAAGTCTAGAGTTCAGCGCCATCCAATTCTCTGCTTTACTGTCTCATTTCTAACAGCTAACAAGCAGAACAAACAGTGACTTGCAAAAGTATTCACCATGATTGGTGAATGATGTTTTAACAAAACATCATTCACCAACACACTAGCACATATTTGTAAAGTTGAAGAAAGAAGAAACATGCTTTTAAAAACTGCATACAACTGACTGTATAACTGAAAAACGTGATTATTATCCTGGTTTTTAGAATTAAATGGAAGTTTTGGAAGGTTTTCAATTTTTTTTTTCCATGGAAAAAACTCCAAAAACCATTGAATTTCTATAACAGTTAAACACTCAAAGCACCAGGAAAATGTTTATAGGCTTTGGAAATATTTTTCTACAAACATCTATGTCACAAGGGAGATAAATTACCCATCATCTTTTTATATTTTTGTATAAGATATACAAACTTTTGTGACTGTAATATGTCAAAAGCTCAAGGTGAATTACAAGTATCTATGGGCTCAGATGCCCTCCAGCTCTCAGGATGTTTACAGCTTATTCCAACATTAAAAAGAGCAAAGTAAATCACACATTAATGTGCCGCCATATTCAATAACTTGAATGACAGTGAGTCTCATTTTTTGTGAGATTAGAAGTACCTTCGGAAGAGAACCTTTGAAACCGCATAAAACACTTTTCATAGGGCCCACTTACAAAATGTTTCATTGGTCTGATGTGATATTCTAGTCTTGAATGTCATGTTTTGATTAGCTATAGGCAGAAGACCATCGCTGAACGATGAACAGAAATAAAGGCAATTAAAGAAATAAAACCAATTAATTTATATAATGTGTCTCACTTGGTGAGTTGAGTTACTGAAATAAGTTATGTTTTCGGAAATATTTAAAATTAACGAATGCACCTGAACTCAGGAGAGGGACATTGCCAAGTGTTATTAAACTTGACAGATTGAAAGTAATGGAGTTTTAAATAGAGATGCACCAATCCGATATTGATATCTGTATCGGTCCCGAAGCTGAAACAAATTCTACATCATGTATCAGTGAAAATGTGTCCGATTCAAAGGGGAAGATCTATTGAGTCTAATTCTATGCTTTTAGCTCTGAGCGCCGTCACGCATTTTTATGTATTTTACATTATATTTTGAATTCCTAATTGCACTTTCTGAACCATTTGAACGTTTGCTACAGTTTATCTTTGACCAAGGTAGTCAACCTATTTTCTTTTTCCGTTTATTTTTCTTTATTATTTATTTTACATTGGCTTTTATACTCCTAATTGCACTGACTGAACAAATTAAAGTTGTGCAGTTTTTACATGTTTGACCAAGCTTGTGAAGCCACTGCTGTATTTAAGTGTACTGTCCTGGTCCAGAGACATCAAATACATTTGTATTTCACTACATTTAGTCTGTGTTTAAAAAAAGAATAAACATTTTAAGTCAATTCAGCTGTTTTTCCGTGTCGGATTGTACCGGTAAACCTCAGGTATCTATATCGGTATCGGAAGTGAAAAAAGTAAACGGGTGCATCTGTAGTTTTAAACTCGCTTTAGTTTTGAACCCGGCTTACCTCATCTTGACGTGACTCTTTGTGTGCTCCCTCAGCTGCACGAACGTCTTGAACTCCTTGCTGCAGGTTTTGCAGGTGTACACCTTAATGCCCGAAAGCTCCTTCCGGTGCTCCTCCATGTGCAGCGAGAGCTGGCTCTGGAGGACGAACTCGTCGCCGCACTCCGAGCAGATGAGGTTCTGCAAAGAGCAGAGCAGAGCGCAGTGCGAGACTCAGAAACAATAGCCAGTAAAGTTTGCCGTTGAATGCAAACCGGAGGAGGCGAGTTCACCTCCTCTTTCTTGTGCAGCATGACGTGGGATTTGAGGCCTGCGACGCGGGAGAACTTCTTGTTGCAGACAGGGCAGGTGAAGTCGGCCGTGTTGTGTGTGGACTTGTGCAGCGTGAGGTTGAACTCCACGTTGAACGTCTGCGGGCACTGGTCACAGCGGTTGGGCTGCGGAGAGGAGGCAGAGGTTGTAATGTGATAGCAATAACGCAACCCAATAGCAGACTCGACCGTTTTCCTTCCTGAATCAGTTCATGTTGCCTTAACAGGTGGAAGAGACAGAGTCGATAGAATGAATGTGTCTAAAACAATAAAAAAGTACAGTAATACTGAGCGGCAGCATTTTCAATGAGGTGAAAGTGGCACCAAAACTAATTTTCCTTTCTGTCTGTGGGGTCGGCTGACTTCATTTCTAAATCCAGTCAGTTAAACTGACTCCTGCGTCTCAGTCAGGGGGACAGACGGCGAGGCTGCCGCTCTTCAGCCTGGAGAGAATTCAAATGAAATGGAGTCCTTCCATTTGAAAAGGCAGTTAAGCACACATGCAGCAAAGTGGAAGAGTGGATTTTATTACTTTCTTTTTACATGAATAATAATCAGACAATCAAGCGGTTTTCCTGAGCCACTGAGAGCAGGACCTGATGTCAAGCATTCAGGAAAAGAATGAGGGCTGTTGCTGTTCATGAAAAGAGGAAGATCAAAACTTAAATGTGACAAGACAAATTTTTACACTCAGGACAAAAGTTGCCGCTGGCCGGTTAAATGGATCAAGGTATGCCAAGTTATTAAAAAACTACATATGTTATGGATTCCAAAGAGATGAAGAGCCGGATTGACCCAACGAGTCACTGCACGGCTGTCTGAAGGATGAGACTAATGAGTAGGAACAATGGCGGGTCAGAAAAACATGTAAGGGATGTGGGGGCACTACTAAAAAAATGTATATTAGAATCTGTGTGTGTGTGTGTGTGTGTGTGAATTCATCTACAAATTTATTTTTAATTTTATAGGATTGTTTATTAGATTTTACATTTAAAATGAAGAAGATGACTCTGTCTGTTGTTCTACAACCACAACATGATTCTCTGGGGTGGCCTACATTACTCAAGAGTGGCCCCATCATAACCCCCCTCGGGGGCGCAACTGGACACAAGTACTTCAGCAAGCGAATGTATGATCAAATGCTAACTACAAAAGTCAAGGTGTAAAAATCTAAATTGAAATCAATCAATTTTCCAGTAAGAATTTATGGTGAATATTTACCAAAATAGTCATACAGCACATTTAGAGCAAACGTAAAGAAGACATGTGGTTTTCCCACGGTAAGGCCGGTCCTATGCAGCGACCCGTAACTGAAAGCTCACACTTCATGAGATGCGGCTTTACCTTATCGTTAAGCTCATGTTCACGGAGATGTTTCTGTAGCTTGCTCTCTTTGGTGAAGGTCTGGGAGCAGATGGTGCACTTCTTTTCCCGCGACCCATCACTGAAACCTGTAAGAGAAACAGAAACGGCGGGTCAAGAGGCTTTTTGAAGAACACATAAAGTTCTTGCATCTTGCATGAATCTATGCGGCAAAGGCAGTGTGATTACTTGTTAAATAATTGACTAGATGCGTACTTTACCAAAGAGAAATACAACGTTTTGATCTGACCCTAGTTACTTCGAAAAGTTTGTGCCCATCTCAAGACTTCCTTTTCTTTTCAAGGATGAAGAGAAGATCTTTATTGAGCAATTAACTACCTTCTTTACTAGAAATGACTTGGGAATATACCAGTCAGGGACAGAAACAGCAAGTGTCTGCTGCGGGAAAAGTATCAAGCGTGTATCACTGGATTTGATCAAATTTATCTCAATAACTGGGCTGGCATTCCCAGAACATTTTTCATCTGATTTTACTCTGATTTTCAGGACAGATCTTTTAGTGTGGCCACAGAAAACTTTTAGTCATCCTCAATAAAGGTGATGTGTAAGGGGTGCCTCAGGAGCCCATCCTTGGACATCTCAGTTTTTTTCGATGGAAACCTCTAACAATTTATAAAATCATCTAACCTTTAAGAAAGTCTGTCAATTCAGTTTACCTTGCATTTCACACAGCAATGTCTGGTAAATTTTAGCTAAAAGAGAATGAGAGAAAGCTATGTTTTTTTCTCCTCTAGATTTATGTATTCCTCCTCACAACACACCTCTAAAATGATACAAAATGCATCAGCTAGACCTCTTACTTAAACTAAAAAAAGATAGAAAACGTGGCACCCATTTTTGTGTAGATTTATTGGCCACCACTGAATATCAAAATTGATTCTGCAATTCTTTGAAAGCCTGTTCTGGCATTGGTCAAAGCTTAGATTTGCCAACACCACACATTCATGCGCGTCAAGTCCTAGGGTCAAAGCTTTTCCGACAACTACAACACAAATAATAGCTAAAAACTAACCGTAAGCAATCTTGTTCAATTAGGCCAAAAATGATCTGTAACAGTCTGAAACAATCAGATTGGCATATCTTATTCAACTTTAAAAACAATCAGAAACATATAAAGTTGAAAGAAGGCTTTTTTTGTGCCTCCAAATGTTTCTTTTAGAATTTCAAGGGCTTTTTAAAATCTTATTTCATTCATGTATT
This sequence comes from Poecilia latipinna, assembly GCF_001443285.1. Taxonomy (NCBI): domain Eukaryota; kingdom Metazoa; phylum Chordata; class Actinopteri; order Cyprinodontiformes; family Poeciliidae; genus Poecilia; species Poecilia latipinna. The sequence goes on along the minus strand of NW_015113269.1, from coordinate 258,455 downwards.
AAAATGTATCCTATTTTTGCGTTTTAACTGAGTTGCTTTTAAACCACAAATTGCACTTTCTAACATTGTTAACATGCTATATGGAGTTGGGCTCAAAAATGTTAAGCAAATTTACATTTATATGATTTTGATTCAGCCAAAAATGGTTGGAAATGACAAAGCATGTTAAAATACATTTTTACAAACACAGCATCTCAAACACCCCTCTAAATAAACAAAAGAAAAGCCTTTATTGGTGTTACAGCATTTGCTTGTTGTGACAGACCCTTTTAGATGTCTTATCTTATCTAAAACTACTCAGTGCTATCACTAATCTTCAGTTCCTGACCCAAGCCAGGCTACTCAACAAGGTTTATATTTTCTTTCAGAGCATGTTGGCAAAATTAAAAGATTGCTTTAAATGTATAGGATGAATATTTTTTAGTCTAAGTGTGAATGAAGTTTATTACTATAGTTGTTCTTGCTCACAAAAACTGCACGAATAGCACTCCAAATTTTGCGTATCACTTTATTCAAATCATCTGTTTGTGTGGAACTCATTCAACTTGGTATCAGTTCATAACCGGGTGCAACACGCCCACTTTAGCTGCTTTCCGACACTTTTTAACAGTAGGCTGGTCGAGCAAAGCGACTCCATCTTAATATATTCACTAATGTGGGATGTATATTCGACTATATCTTTAAATTTTGCATCACCTCTCCAATATGTCATTTACATTGAAAAGCCGAACGTATCATAACAATCCATGTCGTCAGATATAACACTTAAATGACGACTAAACTAATGCAATTCTACATTTATGTTGTGACAACTGAGGCTGATACAACTTTTTTGTAACGAGCTGAATCCATGAGAGCCTGGAAAGCTTCACCACGGCGCTCCACAGCAACAAACTAACCAGGGCAAACAGTTTAGCGTGCTAACTGTAATGCTAATGGTGGCAAAGCGAGCTAGTTAGCAACATTAAGCTAACAACGAACTCCGTATAAACAAATATTACCTTTAAAAAGGCTCGCTCTAACTAACAATACGCGGTACCACAGCTTGCTCCTCTCTTCGCGGACACCAATTTACACTGGAAGCCAATAAGAAGAGCCACCGAAACGTTATTAATATCATTCCGCCTCAATCACTCCTTCGCCGCACAAAGCAAAGCCCACACGCAATACTATATCCGGGGACTATATACACTACATTCAAGTGTTAATAAATAGGCTACGGAGATACTTGGCAAAATAATACCCGGCTTTTTGGATAGCCCATAATAAGTGCTATTTATTTCTTGCATTTTGGTACTTGTTACCTGTTTCGTCCTTTCTATCTAGGTTCAGTTTGCGAGGCCGGCCCCGCGGCATAGTTCCTGTGCTCAAGACGGTTGTGCTGTGAACGATTCGCTTCCAAAATGGCGATTCGGTCATCTGTAGACAGTAGCGACTCAATGAAGGCTCTCAAATACACGGAGTAGAGAGACATCTACCGTTTGTCTCAAAGTACATGCAGCTTCAGAAATACGCTAAACTTTGTAGAGATGAGCATATAGTTATACTATAATATTATGAATAAGTGTGCTTGTTGAAATATTTGGGAATGACGTTCAAATTTCAAATATGTGGGATGTGTCATAGTGGGATGGGATCACTTCAAAACTTCAAAGATCAGTCAAAGAAACGAAAGCTATCTTAAAGTCTTTGATATTTATAGGCTACTGAAAAGAAAATTCTGGAAAAAAAAATTAACACGAACTTTATGTAAATACAAATGTTATTCAAAACTTTATTTCACAAAAGCAATTTTTTATGTTCTACATCTTTTTGCTGAGGCACAAAAACGTCTTAATTGTATGTTTAAAACTAAAAAAAATCTTATTTAATTGGGAGAGACATGAGTTCTTTAACTGGGTTTTTATCGACATGAGACTAACATTTTCTGATGTGTTTCAACTCAC
>NW_015113269.1:233853-251527 GCF_001443285.1 Poecilia latipinna | reverse complement strand
CAACTCACAAATACTATGAGGAGGGTGCCACAGTGATACATAATACATTATAGATATTTTTGTAGTAATACAATTAAATTGCAAAATAAATACATTATCTGAAAAAAGATCAATATTTAAAAAACATTTTCATTCAATTCTGTTTTCATCAAATTATGTGTACGATTGTCCATCTCTGTGTACTGTAGAACATAGGGTGAGCAAAAAGTGCCACAACGTAAAAAATAAATAAATTCTAAAAATAATATTTATATATGTCATAGTTAAACCTTGTGCGTGCAAGGACGTAGAGGACTGTGGCAAATGACACAAGTTTTACATGTGTGTGGTTGGTTGGATCCCATTTCCAACCGATTTTTAATAAATAAATTTATTAAAAATATTTTTAATAAATTTATTGAAAAATAAATAAATCAGTGGTTATTTCCATGCCAATAACTGCTTCAGATAAATAATGTCACATTTAATTCCATTAATTAAAATGCAAACCCATTTGTAGCTCATAAATTAATACTATGTAAATAAATAAAATTTTTTTCATATTTCATTGTAAAATGTAACTTGTAAAATGTACATAATTATTTATGTACACATATAATCAGATGTGTACTGACACATCTGATTATATTGTGTCAGTACAATATAATCAGATGTTAAATTCTGAAATATAATAAAAGTAATAAGGAGTAGAGCATGTGTAGTGCTGCTAAATGACTATGAAGAGTAGGTCTGATGGAAATTTTAACCTGTCATCAAATAAATTGTTTCAGAGACATATTTTAATAATAATAGATTCAATGTATTATTTGTGTATTTCTGTCCAATTTAAAATAAATTATAGCAATTATGTATTATCTAATTTTAGACAAACTCCAATTGACTTTAAGACATCCATAATTGACTTCACTATCTTTTATCGCCAGCAGAGGGAGGCAGTGAGTTTTAAACGAGTTAGGTCATTTACTTGACAACAATCCTGCAAACGCCACTAAGAAGACTTTGCTTGTGATATAGGATTTTCCTGCTGCTCACGAATCCTGTTCTCTGAGGTGCTGTGAATGGTTTACGTCAGGCAGCAGGGAACATGAACAAGGGTGTGCTGCTGGTGATTTTGCCAGTGGTTAACAAGGTTCCTCTAGTGTTGTGATATGTGCTTGTAAAGCATTCATGGGCAGAACAATCCATGCAAACTCCACATAGAAAATCCCAAGGGTGTGTGCCACACATATTGTTGTTCCAAGGCTACAGTGCAAACTGAACTCCACATTCAGACACCTGAGAGAGCAAACGAAAAGGCATGCAGGAAAATACATCACACAGTTGCTTACAGTGCTTCTCAAAAGTATTCACACCCTTGAGGGTTTTTTTCTTCAACATTTTGCCAAAACATAATCACGATCCTCAACATATTTTTGTGCATACCTTTGAAGTGGAGGGAAAATACAAAGTTTTAAATCTATATTACAAATCCAAATCTGAAAAGGGTCAATGGTTTTTAGTTCTAGGCTTTGACTGCTAGTCAATCAAATACATAAGGTGCATGAACTGAAACCAGTCCACTGTAGCTCAGTCTGTATAGTTGGGTTGTTCTGCTGGAAATGGAATCTCCACCTCGGTCTTAACTCTCTTGATGTTGATGGAGAAATAATAGATTTCAAAGCTTCAGAGGTTCTACAAATCTTGTTTTCGAAGTTAGGCTTGCTTAATCCCTTCTTGGATTTTAGCAATATGCTTAAGAAGCAGCCAATCAGGGATGATCCTATATTGCAAGAGCAGATAAAAAAAAAAATGCTTAGCCACACAATAATGCAACTTGAGCCTGCTATCATGGCCATAAATAGATGCCCATCTGTTGTGTGGATGTGGATGTTGCGGGACATAAATCACATTGTTAGAGCCTGATTGTCTCAGCAACATTTTCCTCTGAGATAAGACCCAACAGGTGACTCTCGCCTGTGTTTTTCTTCATTTTCCAAACAGGTAAAGTCAGCTGCTTCACTCTTCGTGAATAAGTAAACCAGCCGGAGAGTACGCTCATTTTGGGAGCACATCTGTTCCTCTGGCTGGGCCACAGGTTATTCAAACGCGCCCCTCCACGCCTGTGCGCGCCCACCGATCTGCCCGTACCAAAACAAAAGGAATGGACATCCCTCTGACCTTGTGGGGACTTCTCACACCCCTCTTTCCTCCCTTTCCCTTTTCTTTTGGCACTGTGGTGTTCTTTTCTTCCCTCTGCACCGCAGTCAAGAGGAGGGAGATCAATCATTGCAATTGGCATGAGCTCTGGGAGTGGGGCCGGCAGGAACTGTAGATGTGTTGATGTCTCACGTTGGGAAAAACATGCAGAGAGAGAGAAAAAAGCAAGCGAGCGAGATGTTGCTCCCCGTCCCTCTGCTCGTCTTGTCATTCATGTTAACGAGTGTCACCAGCTGGCCCTGACATCAGTGATACTGGTCGGGTCTTTTCCACAAGGCCGGTGCTAGACGTGAGTCAGACTTAGAAATGGGGTGCTTGCTTGCAACACTTTGCAGATGAGGTGTCCTGTGAAAAAGGCCAACACAATTAAAGATTTATCATCTGATTTCGTACCTCGGTGACATTAGACTGTTCAAGGAAACATTACCTGTCTGAAAGATCACCTTACTCTTTCTTTTTTTTTTTTTTTTTTTCAGATTTGTCGACACTAATGTAATCATTTTCTAAAATCCAGACCAAGTATTCTATGATTGAAACCTGATATTTTCATAAGTTGCAATTAAAAAAGGATGCATAATCTTTTTATTTGTCACATTACATCAGACTAAACTGTTCATTTGTTTGGTCTGTATCAAAAGTAGTTCTTTTTTCCAAATGCTGCGATATCGAGAGAGGAAATCCTTTATTAGCTTCTGCAGTCTTTGAAGATTACATAAACTTTGCCTTTAAACCATTTGAGAAAGACCAGATGGTGATATTATAGCTTTGTAAGCTTCTGGTTAAATTACAACATTCGTTAATGAAATTTTAGAAAGTTTTTCTGTTATTGTTACTAGCAAAGGTTTGTAGTGGTTGGATGTATCATGGTTAGAAGACTTATTCTGAGGAATTGGAAAAGTCCCCACAAGCCTCAGACAAAAAGAATGAATGAAACTCATGACAGAGACTCCCTCATTTGGTTTGGTGATTGTAAACAACATCCAGGTCAAAACAAATTAAAAATGGGGTTGATTCATGTAATTTATTAAATAATAAGATGGATAATTTCTTTTTTTGGGGAGAGTAGTCTCACTGTTTTGTTTTGTTGGGGGTTTTTTTTTTGACAATGTATCTATGTTTGGTATGTTTGGGGTCTGCTTTTATTTGACTGAAAAGATGGAAATTTAATTAAAAAAAAATAATTTTTATTGCAGCTCTTATTGAGTCTATGTGAACATTTAATTGTTTTGTTTGAGTTTGCTGTTTTACATTTACAAGGTAAATAGAGGCACATCTGTGGGTGAATCCAGAGGCAGCACCTCGAACCCAGTGCTGGCTTGTTTGAGATCATGGAACAATCAGAAGAAATCAGGCAAGACATCAGAAAAGCAACTGAGGAACAGAGTCTGGCTCATTCTTGGGTCTTCCTGATAACTAAACAGACTACCTTCACTTATTCAAATGGGAATGCAAGCATAAACATGGTAACAATCTTTGGTTCAAAATGTGCGTCTCAATCCCAGAATAAAACCAGACTACCATCTAAAGATGCTGGCTTCCGATGCTTTTTCACACGAACATGATGTAACATGATCCTCAAACTACTTCCTGTGGTCTACTTCATGGTTTGCACTAGCAGTAACATTCGGTTGTAGCTCATGTGACTTGCGTGATGTTAAAAAAAGTGTTTCTATTGCAGTTTTATGAAATAAATCAATTTCCATATGGCTAGTCAACCACCTCACCCCTAACGGCAAAACCTGTTTTGGGAAAAACAAGTTTTTTTCGAAATTGGCATGCTTCCATTAATCAAATTTACTTTCAATATGTCAAACTGCGCAATTAAATGGTCAATGAAAGCGCAACTAGTGAAACTAGTTACCCTGAATACAAGGTAAGTCTGTGGGGAAAATCCCATCACTTCAAAAGTAACATAAAAAGCCAGATTACAGTTTGCAAGTGGACAGACGGTGGTAATTTTGGGAGACATGTTCAATGGTCTGATAAAACTGAAAGTGAAGTGAACGACCACAATGACCATCATGGAGGAAAAATGGGGGGAGTTTCAAAGTCTGATCACAACATCCCATCTGTGAAGGTTGCATCAAGAACATCATGTGGAAATATTGCTTCGGCACAAATGGATCTTCCAAATGAATATTGAGCTTAAACGTAGAGTGAAGGAGTCACTCTACGCTTGGCTTAGAGACAAAAAATCAGTGTTTCGGAGTAGACACCTCAAGGGCTTGATCTCTGTTCAATAGAGAGTTTGTGAGTAGAGCTGAAAAGTTGTAGGTGAGCAAGGCGACCTACATGAACTTGACTCAGTCCATGTAGGTACTTCTGAATTCAGAAGTCATGTACTTCAGTCATGTACTTCTGAATGGACCAAAATTCCAACAAACTGTAGCGAAAACCCTGCGGTACAAGTCCCAACACATTTGACTTAAATCATACAGTGTAAAAGGGAATTCCACCAAAATTCTAGAAAACTTCTTAAATTGTGGGAAAAAATGTGTCATTATTCTAAAACTTAGCAAATTCAAATAACTTAGGAAATCCTATCTGACCTAAAACAGGAAAAGGGTTTAGCGTAATTTAATGTCAGACAGAGGGAAAACATAAACGCAGTTCTTCTCTGCATGCATCGTATGTAAATATTTATTCCAGAATGTGGCTGAGTGGTCCTCGGTGATGGATGAGACGGGAGCGGACAGGTCTTGACGTGACCCTCGGAGCGACCTTGTTCAATAACATTTCACATTCTGCCAGCATTTCTCCTCCCAGGTGTGGCCCGGTGTCCCCCCACCCCGTGCTGTCAGGGAGCGCTGTCGGGATCCATGAAGCTGATCATTCTTCGGCATCATGGTAACGCCATCTGACAGCCGTGGTCACCATGACGATTCTCCCTAGTGGCCCAGCTCACAGGGGACCGAGAAGGCAAGGCTCATCACTCAGTGTATGCTACCAAGATGACACGATTCTGAGCCTCATTGGTGGAGAATTTATTTTGAATACAGTGATAAATGTGCAAGAATTTACATATGGATGAGGCATTTGGAAAAAGATGTGCCTTTTATCTGATGTTTGGCAAATAAACATGTCAGTGGTATGCCGACGTACACAACGCCAAGTGCCTTGTGGCTCGGTTACTGATATGGGAGACCTATCAGTAATCGATAGGTCTCCCAGGTTAGTTGTAAAAAAAATACAACTAACCTGTTTCTGCTATCCTCCATGCTTGGCTTGTAGATTATCTTGACTACAGATTATAACATTTACTACATGGATCCTCCACCCATCGACACCACACACCACTGATTTTCACAGCCCCTGTGAGAAACTTTGATTTTTACCTTAGTTTGTGTTCAGTTGATTTAAATTCAAGAACTCTTATTCATGGTGTGTCTCCCTACTTATTTAGTGGCCTCTGAGCCACAAAAAGACACTTGCAGAAATAGACATGCCATTAAGTCTTTTTCACATTATGTCAGAAAACCAAGAACTTTGCTGCATTTCATTGGGATTTTTATGCAACCACAACATAAAGTCTCTCATCCAGTTTGACTACTTAATTGGATGGAGAGCAATTTTCAGATCTTTACCAAAGGTTGTGGTGGTGTCTTAGTAAAAAATTGTAAAAAAAAAAAAAAATTAAAAACCCACGATTTCTTATCCACTTGACTGATAGTCTCTATTTTCCACTGGTCTGTCACATAACGTCCCAATGTGATACAGAGCTTCATTCCTGTCGATTGACAAAATGTGGAAAAGTTCAAGCGGTGTGGATCCTTATGCATATTTTTCAATGAGTGCAGTTTGAGAGGTTGCGATTAGTGTGATTACTACACTGTGTGCACTGTTATTAAGTATGTGAGCGCAACATTTTTCTGCAAATTTTCCAACTCCAGGCTGAAGGCTTATGGGATTGAAGGGTATCAGATGTTGTGTATTTGTGTAACAACGTAGAGTGTGGCTTAAGAAGATCAACACCAGCTATCAGTTGCGCTTTGAATGTCTGGAAAACAACAGTCAGCGAGATTCAAATGTTTGGCGCGTAAAGAAACAAACAAATGCTTGGCGTCCCCCGGTGGAAGCAGCGAGGTACGTTTTTTGTTTTGTTGTTTACATCGCAAGCCTATGTTTTGGATTTTAATGTTTGTATGCGTCTTATTTTTCACGGTGACTGTGATGACTATGGTGATCATTATGATCTGCATCAAAGAGAAAACAAAAAAACTGAAAATCACCCGTCGGGGCTGCGCTGAATGAATCAAGAACTGGGAGGCTGATGCAAAGATATTGGCTCATGATCACACGAGCAATATACGTTTTTTTGCAAATAGTCTGCAAGAGGCGTCTTTGAAAAAAGCTGTCAGGTACCATTTCTGCTTCAGTGCTGCAATAATGTAGAACTGTAACCTGCCTGGAGTGCCCAGAAGTACAAGCAGTTCAGCACTCGGAGACATGCTCAAGGTGCAGAAGGCTGAAACCCAATTATTGTGCACAGAGACAATTGGGAAGCCAAATCACTTTTACCTTTTTACACATTTTTGGGGAAGAGTTTTAGTAATATTTTGGACCATCTGAGACCTCTATAACCGTTAATAAATCCTCATACAATTCACCTAATAATTGTGCGCCGTCTGTAGAGTGACTTCTGTTTGCGTACCTGCGACTATTGCCTTGTGCAAGCTTGGGGGTGTATTATATCAGCTTCAGAGGAGAACTGGAGAAAGTAAAGTAGATGCACCTGCTTATCCGCATCCCACATGATGCGGTAAAGATGGTGAAAGAGTGATGGCTCTGGAGGAGGAGGGGGTGGGGGGCTTCGGTATAACAAACAAACAAAAAAAAACAAACAGTAATAACACTAAAAAGGATGCACACAAGAGCACACACAAAAAAAACTAAACTACTTTAAAATAAAGCTCAGTTCTTATGTGAGGTTTGAACGATGAAATAGCATTGCAGGAGTGTTTTGTAATCAATAATGCATGGCTGTCCATCTTTGGAAGAGAGAAAAGGCCCCTCCAAACAGACCAGAGGCATCAGACACTTTACATTTCGTGCTGAAGGTCAGCGGTGCGGCTCGGACGTCCCCATCGTCTTTTAATTGTGCCTCTTTCTTACATGACCTGCACTGCGATGAGTCTGGTCAGGAAGAAATCTAAAAGTCATTTGAAAGACTGCCGTGAAATGAAAGGAACGGCTGAAGAATAGTTGGAGAGTTACAACAATACAGTGATACTCACACACACACACACACACACACACACACACACACGACGCAACCAAAGAAATACTCCCTGGATACCAGAAGGTATTATAAACACAGCAAACATGAAGATAAAATGTATTTGCATTTAGTGGGAGGTGGGAGTGGGAGGCTTAGCCTGCAAGTCATTTTCAATTATCCATCACATAATAAATAATTACAACAGAATACATTATGACTAGCCTATATTCTCATAAGACACACCATATGTGGTGCTTCAGTTCACATAATAAACTTTTATACTGTGGCTTTACTTGAACTTATTATATTCCGGTTAAGCATGCAAAGGATTTGAGCGTTCAGGAACATCTGAAAAGCATGAAACCCGTTTTGACGCATTGACATAGCATACATTAAAAAATTGTCATTTGTGTTGCCTGTAATTATACTGCACTCCCGCACAACAGCAGAGAGAGACAGAGGAGTGTTAATGGCGTAAACGTGGCGCTTCGGTTGTCAGTTGTATTACCCTCCAGCTTGCTTTGCGTTTTATTTTCCCCTTCAGCTGATGGAGATGTCTCGGACTCCAGCTGTGCGTTACGGATTTTCACACAGCATATGATAACTAGTGGGAGCAATTTTTAAAAATATTCTTGGTTTACTTAATATTTGCTTGTACGACAAAGTATTAGATAAAATTACGAGAATAAAGTCATGATAATACAAGAATAAACTCGTACAAGAATAAAGTTGTAGTATGAAGAGAATAAAGTCATCATATTATGACTTTATTGTCATAATATTTTGAATTTATACTTGTAAAGACATAATTTGTCAGGGCACTTAAAAATTGTTGCTCTATTAATCTCCTTCGACTCATCGCTATTCTCCCATATGAATAGCACTAATTATTAAAGAGAGGCTCTTTCAAATATCAGCAATAGTTCCTACAAAGCAGCAGTCATATCACTGGTGGTTTGTTGAAAGGTTTCCCAGACGGTGGTATTCCAAAGCGTTGATTATATTTGGGCGCCAGATGTCCTGAGTGGATTTAGAAGGTAATCCCTTTGAATTATTATTATTATTATTATTATTATTATTATTATTTTTTTTTTATTATTATTTTTTTACCTTCGCTTTAAGCGCACAGCATTCACTGCACTTCTTTTCATTTGTAGCGGAAACGTAGCTAAACCGTTATTAGCTACATTTCCGCTACAAATGAACAAATGAGCTCAAAACTATGTAGGCATTCCGCAAATATATAAAAAAAAGACTATTTAGTAATTGCGTAGTTTTTATTACATAAGTCACACAATGTGAATAAGCTTGTTCACATGATGAGTCATTACAAAACATCCTCTTACCTCTTCCTGTCATCTTCTTCGTCTTTTCGCCAGTAGTAACATCTGGCTGTTGATCACATGACTCATGTGATGCAAAAAAACAAAGTGTTCCCATCGTAGTTTTGGCGAAATACACTTATGACGAGACAGCCAAAAAAACCCCACCTCATCTTAACGCAAAAACTTATTTGAAAAAAGTAAGTTTTTTTCAAACTTACCATGTTTCCATTTTTGTAATCTGGAATGATCAATGGAAACACAGCTATTGTCACTCCAGATTAAATCCCATATTCAACAGTTGGGAGCAAAAGTTTTACCAAGTGTATTGTATTGTATATTATAGCTTTACCTCTTAAAAGTTTTTGTAACTTTTTCATCAACTATCACCTCTGAGCTCTTCTTCAACCACCCTTTTAAAAGCCAAAAATACTTTTAGACTCTCCCCTGTAGCTCTTCCTTCTTAGCGAGTGCATCAGGACACACTTCATTGGCTAATTGTGATTCTTCTAAGATCCAAGATCCGAGGGTTTTACCTCACTCTGTGCAGACGTGATCAGGCAGATTTAAACAGCAAGGAGTTTCGTCCCATGTGACTTGAGTTGTCTTAAACTACTAATAGAGCGATTAGTGTCAATAACTTCAATGAGGCTCATTACGCGACGCAGGAAAGGCATGATCAAGTTCTTGACATCGGGATGTTGAATAATTCTGACAAGCACTGTGATTTCCTGTCTTCAGAGTTCATGTAGACAAAAACAAAAACAAAAAACAGAATCCCATCCCCCAGTTCCTGTGCAGTAAAAGCATTTCAGTTACATTTGCCTACGCGGACACACGTGGCCACCTGCATGAACACAACCGACGTTATGACTATGCAAAAGTCAGAGCGCTCCGTGGAAAGAACATAAGGATGTTCGGCTTCCCACAGCACCAAACCCAGGGCCCCGTGACAGCCCGCATCAATTAGACGCCATTAAAGGCTGGTCCCAGAACAGCCTCGGAGGCTACCTAATGTCTTCCCCTTCCCTCCGCGTGGCGCTAACAAAATCCATCTTCTCCCTCACACGCCAAAACCTAATTACAGGTAGAGATGCTCTGTGCGAGATGAAAAGCAGGGAGACGCTTTGATGGATGGCGAGCTCCTGCAAAACAGAGCAAACAGATAATTAACATGACAATGGGGACGAGGCAGGGGTCTCGCACAAAGACACAAGTGCGGCGGAGAGCTGCGGAGCAGAGGTGCGCTCGTGTGCATTTGCGCGTGTTGCGTTTCGACAATAAGAGCCGAGAGAAAGGGAGCTACGAACTTTGATGTGCTCGCGAAATGCTCCTGCGACGTGTGCCGCGGGGAAGTGGAATTGATAACAGTCTTCCACAGCGCTCCAGGGAGTGACCAGACGCTTAATGGAGGTGTTGAAACCCCGTGCACGGTTAAATTATTTATTCCTTGACAAAGTATACCTCATTAATTTTTCATCGAGGGATATTTGCGAGTGAATCATGAAGATATGAGGTGGGGGGGTCCATTGAAATTGTCAGGTGCGACGAGCTCTCCTTCCTCTTCGAGCAGACGTGCAGCTCAATCGTCTTACTCATGTCTGTTTTCATGCTGCTCTCATTGACATTCTCACACATTGCAAACACAAAAACCATTGATATCCTGTGTAAAAAAAAAAATGTAACATGAAGGCTGAGATAACACTAAAAAGGTGATGTGAAAGCGACTTCACACTCCAGTGGCTCATGAGAATAAGGCACACACCTCATAAGCAATAGATGTGCTGGGGGAGTTGCAAACAGCGGCACTACAACATGAATCCTCTGTGGAGAGGGTGTTAAACTTTTGTCAGGGTTTCTATATTAGGGTGGCAACAATCGCTAAGCAGCAGCATATTTGTTGGGTAAGACGGGGCCTCTTGTTATTTCAGAATTTGCTTGAGATCCACTTGAAAGTTAAAGGATGTACCCGCTCATTTGTAGTTTATGACAGACGGTTCTTTACGTCTGTGACAAGATTTGCCACTAGCTAGCATCACAATAGCTGTCTGGTCTGTGGGCCGACGGTCAGATAGCCAAGGACTGTTGACAGCTGGCATTGTTCTCAAACCGCAAGATATGCTCTAATCATATGTTGCGAATTGATTAAATTTGTCAAGGATTGTTGCCCCTCTGTTGGTTACAAAGAAACAGGGCTTGTGTGTGTAATGTAAGTATGCACATGACAGAACCACTTTTGTTTTCTTAGCCCTACTTGTAAAAATGCAACAATGGTGTTGGTTCTGGGATAACTTTTAAAACTGGTGTACAGTGTTATAGCTTGTGGCTTTAACAAGCCAAACGGTGACATTTTATGTCAAGGCCAGCCAATCTTAGACTTAGTTTCAAACTCAGACTTAAGAACACTTCACCTTAAATCTGAACGCAACATCCCCATCTTGAACATGTACTTGGCATCATGATGCGTTTATTCAGCAGGGACAGGAAGTTAGAGTTGATGTGAAGATGGATGAAGCTAATGAAAGGACAATCTTGGAAAAAAAGGCAGAAGCTGTAGAAGACTTGAGACTTGGGAGGAGGCTCACCTTCCATCAGTACCACCAAATGGCCGAAAGTCCAGACCTAAATCCAATTGACTATTTTGGTGAGACTTAAAAATGAAAACATAGAGACACTCGTTGCCCTTTCTGACTGATCTTTGATGATTTTGCTTTTAAAAGTTTTTTTTTTTCTTTCAGATGTACAAAGCTGATATTTCCTCCCTCCCTCTTGTGGCAAAATGTTTTTTCTTCAAAGTATTATGGTACTTGGGGTTTCTGTAAACGATGTCCTCCTTTCACCTAATCAGTTTAAGGGAACGGTCATGTATTAGTAAGTTTGTAATTTTCTTTCCATGTTCGAATGACCAGTTGAACAACACTGCATGATCTATTGTATTGAGTTTATATGTAAAAATGCTAAAACTCATGTATCCTCCTCTTTTACAATTATACTCCAGTTTGTGTTTGTCCATCGCTTGAAATCCCTCTGCAGCACATTGAGAATTATGGTTGTAAATGAAATGTAGAAAATTATGAACAGATTGGAAATACCATGGAAATTACACGTCATCCAACAAGTAGACGTACAGTTTAAGTTGCGATGGCTGGAGGCCAACAGTCAACATGTTGACACAGATTTGGAATGCTTATTCTGCAATGTTGCCCGGTAGGTTCCTGATTCCTGCATTTATACTGATCTTTTATAGTGTGACTTAATATGGTCAGAAGAACTGAGATTTAAAATGTAGAGTGCAAAAAAAAAACCTCTGAATGTCACTGTAGTTATGACTACGCTGCTTTCAGAAACTTGCCTGGTAAGAAACCTCTGTCTTTCCAGGAAACACCAAGATGTGGTGAAGGTGCTGTGTCAAAAACAAGCAGAACAAAGGATTAATCATGTTCTCACCACAGGTTAGAAAACCAGTAGGATTAGCTGCTTGTGGTTCGTGACAGGGTTGGACACTATGAGCAACACACCCAGTCAACATGTTTACAGTTAGCACAGTACTTACATGCGCCTTTGATCCTTTCACTTATAAATTTTTTTTTATTAATAATTAACTAGTTGTTTACTGCAATTTGGACGACTTTTCGTGTCATTAGACAGTAGCCAATATACATATAATCATAGAGCTAAATTTATTGTGGTGCATCTTTTCAAGGAAAACAGTCCAACAACGGTAAATTTTCATTTTGTCCATGTACTCACCTTAGTCTGACTTTATATTGTATTGTTATATTTTATTTAAAATTTGGAAATAAGTCAGCTATCAAAAACACAAAAATTACCCGACTCTTGCAAACATTTATCATCGAAAGTATCTTTTTCATGATCTTTTAGATGGGGGTATTTTTTTGTACATAAAGTACTAATAAAAATAATAATACGTGTAAATCTATTCTGTACACACATTTTCTTGTTTTAGAATATGACTTTTATATTGGATTTATTTGTTTGCTTTGCAGAGATTATTGTAAGTAATCCAGTGATCTGTTTAAATGTAGTTTGATTTCTATTTCGCAACTGTCCTCTCACTGACCCATTTCCAGTCTTCTGATCCAGGTTATGTTCCTCCTTCCTCACCACTTGCGTGAGGAAGGATCTATTGCGCGATCTATTGTCCTGCCGTATACGCATTACAATTTAGACAGAGCTTAAGTTGTGAAAATGACCGTTGTGACAATCGGAACCACTTGCAGAACATCAGCTTGGATCGCGTTCAGAAACAGCCACACAAACACACACACACACACACACACACACACACAAACAAAAAACTGTAAACCCCGTGCTTGATGGCCCATCACATGATTGAAACACACAGTAATTCTCAGTCTATGCTTGAAATGTTCCTGTGGGATTAGCGTTGTGGGACAAGACTCCTTTGTTTTTTTGTGGGTTTTTTTTTTTTTTGGATTCCGGCGTTTTTCGTTCTCTCCGCACACCAATCATTTCGCAACTACAAAAACTGCTTTCTGTTCAGGAACTAGCCACAGCAAATGCAATCAGGCAAACGTCGCTGACCTGCCTCCATTATTTTCCCTCCGCATATTTCATTACTCTCCGCAAACAAAGATAAGGTTCATGCTCACATTTTTTTTTGTTTTTTGTTTTTTTTTGTTTTACTACAGTAAATAATACCGCCGCATTTCCAAGCCCCTAACAGTTTTAGGCCACAATGGCTCCGAGCTATATGTCTGGACAGCACAATGCTGTTGTGTGTCAGAGCCGTGGGTGTGAATGAGACCCACGAATGCTTTCGGCAGGGACGCTCTGAAACTTCCAATGCACATTTGTCATGCTTTTAAGTGATTTACAAATGAGAGGCATGAGGGCTTTGTGAGGGAGAGTTTTTTTTCTTTCAGAGAGGAGCTTTGTGTGTCACCCTGCCTACTCACAGCATATAGATGGAGTTGGAAATTGTGTTTGCGTGTCATCAGCGGTCATTAGACCGAGAGACACACAGCAGAGCCGTGGCGGTGATGAAGGAGGAGAGGAAAAGGGAGATGATGAGGGAGATGACAAATGTTTTCTTGAGAGTTTCCCATATTATTCACCGGATCAGGTTGGGGAGTGTGGCGTTGGTGAAAAAATAATAATAACGATTGTAGAACAACAGAGGAAAGCAAGAGCTTTTATTTAAAACAGACGAGCAACAATTATTTCTGGTGCCGTTAAAGTAGCAATGTTGATCATTACATTTATCTGTAGCGTAATTAGCTTGCCATAAGTTGATTTTCATACATAGATGTCAACAGGGCTGGATTTATGAGGATCTGGGCCCCAGGGCATGAGCCAGTTTTGGTGCCCTTCCCCCACAAATTTATTCTATACATGCAAATGACCACATGATGGGTGTGTGCATGTTCTTTTCACCCAGAAATCACATTTTCCAAGTTCACCAGTCAGAAAACAAAAACATCCCTTGAAATCTGAGCGGGAAAGTCCAAGCTTACCGAGCAGCCGTGAGTTTCATTTCAAATATAAGCATTGTATTTGTGGATGTGTTCTTCTTGTGTTGACATGCATAAAATGTAGAAAATATGCTACATTTTGTTTTGTGTATGTAATATGTGCTGCTAATTATAGTTAGCACCAAGGCAAATGACAAATCCGACTGTTTACAGACTTGCAACTATAACGTCCTCAACCAACGAGTAACCTTATTACTAGCTCTAGCTTCAGAGGCAAATCGACCACAGCAATGGAAACACAATTTAAGCTTGTAAGACTGTCCTTGTTGTTTTGAAAACAAACTTTTCGTATTTATTATTCCAAAATGTTTTGTATGAGTGAGAGATGATTTCTAGAAAAAAAGAGTAAAAATTTTTGTAACGATATGTTAAATAGTCGCTGAAATACACCAAAAACAATAAGAAAATGATTAGATAGATGGAAAACAGCTGTGAGAAAAACAAAAAATTCAAGAATCCACAAAAAATTTAAAAGCAACTTAAAAAAAAAAGGCTCACCACTCAAATCAAACCTTCAAGTCGTACAGTTCAGGCTAATCCTTGTACACAATTTTTGCTAAAGATTTACAATCTAAAGACTTCTAAAGAAAAGATGCAATAAAATAAAAACAGAAACACTGGAACACTAGTTTTGAAATCGTACTTTTCATTGATTCTTTTGATATTGATTTAAATACTGTAGGTATGAATGTGACAGATCTGTGAAATTTAAAGGAAACTGGCTGTTTTTTAATTGTTATTTATTACATTCGCGTTACCTTAATTCCCCTGAAACCACACCCACTCTTTCCCATGTACAAACCCAGACACACACACATTGACAGTCATACCACAACCATGCAATAATACTGTATCTCTGGTGTGCTGACTTTATTTTTTTTCTCACCACTCTGACTCATTTCTTATAGTTCAGCGTTCAGGGGCGGCTTGTTCGAGCCAGGCAGCCCTTGAACAAAGATGAGAGGGAAGAAAGAAAAAAAAAGATAGAGGAAGAGGGAGGAGGGACAATGTAAAAACTACCCATCCCCCCTCTGTGTTTAAAAAAAAAAAAGAGTATGCTTTGCCATTATTTCCTCTCTCACTTTCCTACATGGTCCGTCCTATTTTCTCAACTTCCACTCTCCTCGTGCAAATCTTTGAGCTAATGCAAAAAACACGACATTTTTTTTAATGTCACTGTGGCTTTAGTGAAGTTGTTGACAAGTTCCCCGCAGCTGGCAACAGGTTTCTCACCAAAAACAGGTTGTGTGCCATGTAGAAAGACGACGTTTTGATGAGATCAGTCTCAAATGCGCTCCACTCTTAATCCTCTCGCGGCTGACGTGCGTGAGTGTCGGATGTGTTGAACGTGAGCTACTGTCGCCGGCCGCGAGAGCTGACCCGGCGTCTGTTTCTTGCAGAGAAGACTGGGTGGGAGGGGCGAGGGGTGATGTGAAGCTGGATGCTGCCGATGGTTGTGTTGTTTTTCTCTTTTTTAAATTATTTTTTATCTGTGTAGGAGCTCCTTCTCCACTCTTCGCTTCAGTAAAGTAAAACTAGAAAGGACTAATTACAAAGTCGGCTAAAGCGCTTGGAGGCAGCACAAACAACAGCTGTCTGCGACACACGTAGGAAAGTCAAACAGACACACATCTACACACACACACACACACACACACACTGGATATAATTAGCAAGATCATGATAAGTGTAGGGCGACACAAAAGCGTTTGTATCAAAATAAGCCTTTGTAAAGTTTGGTGAATGCGGATTAATGCGCAGTAGCTTTGTGTTGCACGCAAACATGGATGATGAGAACAAAGCAGACAAACTGACTTGTGCAATGACACAAAAGTACAAAATATGCACAGCATGGACAAAGTTATTACTTAAAAGCACATTTATTTTGGATAGAGGAAAATTTGTCAGTCAAAATATGCTAAGAAAAATACATCCTGGGGTAAAATAGGAGCTATTTAAAAGCAGGTGAATAAAATCAGACAAACTTAACGTTACTGAACTGAAAACAGAAAGTAAATTAGGTTCATTTTGCAGATTCTCAACTTGAACTTAATTTGAACAGAAGCCTGTGTGGCTTTTATGTTTTGACTTTTCTAAAAATGGCTCTTTTTTTTTAAGTGTCTTTAGTTAGGAGACAAAGATATTCAATAAATTAGAATATGGGTTACAATATGCCTTGTTTGTCAGATTAAATAAAGACCACTCAGCAGCTATTGAGCACATATTTTTTATTATGCTTGCGTTGGGCATTGTTCTAATATCGGTCTTATGTAATGTTCTAATTATCTAAATAATCATAGTTTACAGAAATAAAGGTAAACCTAATCAATCTATGTAATGTGTTTGACCTAGTGAATTAAGCTACTGAAATACATGAACTTGTCAAAAATATTCAAAGTTATTGATTATGACTGTATGTGACATGCAGTAAAACAGGAGTTTTGACCTTGTTTGGTGTATCTAATACTGCTGAGGGAACCATTTCAGTTGCAAGCTTAGCACGACTACAATTACAATCTTCACTGAGAGAGATATTGACTTACATTTACTAAGTATTAAATTAAATGGCGTAAAATTGTTTTTAAGAAATACTAACAATATAAATTTAGCTGGTTTTTACAGGGTTGAAGCATACAACTTTGTGTTTGGCCTGTGTCTTCTCAGCTTGCTTTTAACAATGACTTTCCTACCGTGCTACATTTAATGTTGTAGCTTAAATTTTGCACATCTTCACCAACAATGACAGCAAAGTTAGAAATGTGGCTTAATGTTAATGCTGACTAAAATGTTTAGTCACACTGCCACTGCCTCTTTCGCCGGTTTGCAAATGTTACCACTTTTGATGTCGTCGACTCTTTCTTCTTTCAAAGTCGCAGCAGATATGTGTGTCACTTTTCTGCGCCACACTTTATCCCTTGATATTCCAGCTTAGCAGTGGACATGGGCAGCCACACTGATGTACGGATGAGACATTGAAGGACTGGTTTGTTAACGGTGGAAAAAAATTTAACAGCCTAAAGTGCAAATGGCCCAATCATCTGCCAAGCCATAAGTTCATCCTCACAATTTCGGGCATCCAACAAAATTTTTCCTGTTAGGACCAATTGGAATATGATATACTTGACGACACAGACCATTAGCATTAATGCTATCCCATATTTAGCTTAGTTAGCTTGGATAAAAGTTAAAAATAACGCTGCATTTGATGGGTATCTATGGGATTACAACAGTTTGAGAATCTTCTAGTTAAAAATGATGCTAAGGATGTTTTTTGGGGGATAAGGCAGGATATTTATTTAATGGTTTTATTTCCACAAATGTTTTGAACACTCTTCCAAGTTTCAACCCCCCCCCCCAAAAAAAAAAAAAAAAACATATTAAAATTTTTTCACTTCGCACTTTATTTTTAAACACCTTTTTTT
>NW_015113269.1:227654-230620 GCF_001443285.1 Poecilia latipinna | reverse complement strand
TTTTTTTAATGGTTTTTTTTCTCAAAATTGTTTTAACCCCCTTCCAAGTTTCACCCCCCCCCCCCCAAAAAAAAAAAAAACTACATATGAAAGATCTGTACCTCTGACCTTTATGTTTAAAGACCTATCTGACTCAGAAAGGTACAACAAGTCTTCAGTTAACCCACAAATCTCAATTTGTTAAGAATCTTTGCTGAGGAATGAGTAATCAGAAGTGGCAGGCAAACGATAGATCCTGTCTTTTCTGTTTTGAGATGACTTGTTGGTGATTCGGCTCATAGCATCAGCACTTTCTGGTTTGAACTACCTGTATGTGGGCAAAACTTTCATAAAAAGTATTTTTCCAATTTCAGACATTAGGCTCCTCACTCTGTTGCAACGAGCCCTCTACAGTGAAATCCCTTCCTAGTCGTTGTAAGGAGAGCTAACTTTTAGCTAAATAGGTGAGACAAAGATTAGCAGTAATCAAGATAGATCCCAAGTTGTACTGATACTTAGATGGTTTTAAAATCCCTGATTTGTTAGATCAGATTAATGCTAACACATTTTCCCAACCTTGACTTGGTGTCAGATTAACTTGTCAGTTGGTCTGGACCTGGTGCAGAGTCTGGACTTTAGTTCGTCTCATAGAAAATCCCAATGAAATACATTAAAAGTTGACGCTGAAATGTGAGAAACAGTGTGGCACAATTGCATGTACAAGTAATTGTACATTGAACTAATACAAATGCTGTGCAGAATATGAATAGGCAAAAAATATATATTTTAACGTTTTAACAAGAGCAATGATGGAAATGTCTGGAGGCAGGAACTCTGGTGAGTGCATGAGCATATATGAGGAGAGGGTTTTGATGAGTGGGTGTGAGTAGATTTAAAAAAATAAAATTTAGATAGAACTTCAGCTACAGTCCTTCAGATTTTGAAAGAGTCTCCAGAAAAGGTAATCTTTGATACAAAAAGTTTCCAAAAGTTGCTGCAAAACCCTGGAAGAAGGAAAACTAGAAAAGTTTGGACAGCACAAACAGATGAACAAACAAAGGAGCTCCTGTAAGCAGGATGCCCTGCTGATGACCTCAGTTTTCTTCGGTTCCAGTCCTGTTTGGCCAGTCATTAGACAGCACAGTCACAATCTCAGAAAACAACCCAAAATCCCTCAAAGTGCTGTAGGATTTCTCAAATATCAATAAACTAACCTAACTGGATCAAATCCATTACCTAACTCTGTGTTACATCAACGCAGGGCAGCAGAGGCTTCTGTTTGAAGGTTGACAAAATACCTAAATCAGATTGTTCTTTTTGTTTGTTTTTTTTGTCTAAGTTTGTAAAGTATTTATCCACCAGTTCTCCTCCAATTTCTGGATGCTAACCATGTTAGCTAACCACACAACAATCAGCTGCTCCTCATCCAGCTGATTGTTGTGTGTGGCCTGTTTGGGATTTTGCGTCCCAACACACCACTTCAACCACAAAACAAGTACGTCAGTAACTCACACGCTCCCTCGTTTTCTAATCCGGTTGTGGGATTAAGTTTGGGTGAAGCTCGTTTTAGCTGCATTTCTGTGGCAGATTGTCCATCACCAGCTCTTGCTCATGAATCACAAACCGATAAGTCCAGAAAAAAAAAAAATCCATAAATTTGAGGGGTTTGTTGAGCTCTCTTTTGTGCTTCAAGATGTTTTGCATTTGTCAGCCCAATCTCTAAGTTAACAGTAGCTTGGCTGGAGTGTTCCTTGTGTTGTTTGGGAGTAATAATAAAACACTGAAGCGGAGATTAGTCTTTAGGTAAATGGGGAGTTGGAGAAAGCTCTTATTAATTAGCTTCAGTCCAATTTGTTTTCACACAAATTAGTTGCTGGATGTATTAGAAAAAAAAAAGAGTGGGAGCTTGTGGACGCGTAACTTTTGATTTTCAATAACTGTGCTGTCTATAAAAATAACGATGGATTTAAATAGTTCTAAACTTAAGAGCTTAACCCCGTGGGGCTGTCTTGCCATATTTTACCTACATACAGGGTCTTACGAAAGATGTCATTCTCTTTGCTACGACCACAAGCTTCAACAGTTTCTTTTAAGCATATTCAGTTATTTTGAAGTGGAAAGAAAATGGTTCCCAAAATTGTTTAATAATAAAAAAAAATTAAAATGTGGTTTGCTTGTTTATTTATTCACCCTATGTACCCTGGCACTCCTAAATAAAAGGCGGTGCAAATAGTTGCCTTCAGAATTCACCTCATTAGTAATTAGAATCAATCGACTCAATGCAGTCTTTTTAAACTTGAATAATTTAGCAAAATGTACTTTTTTGTAACTTGGATCCATTCAGTGTGTCTGACTGAATTGTTTTTTTTAACTTTTTTATTTTTTTGAAAAGAGTTTTTAGACATTTGTTGTTAAACGGTGCTATATAAATAAATTGAATTGAACTGAATCCAAATTAGTACAAGACACAACTGCAATGTATCGTCCAGAGCTAAAATGAACATCAGAGAATGTGTAACCAGGTGAAAAATGGGTACCTGTAAAAATATATTTTTGCTTTTATTTCACGTGCGGGTTGTAATTCTTGTTTTTGTCAGCCGGTGGTGCTGTTGTAACAGAGAGGTCTAAAATTACAGGAAGTTGAAAAAACCTCCTGTTTACGTACTCTGGCAAAATGGTTTACTGGTAAAACGGAAGAGAAGAGATTTTTTTTTTGAGCTGAGACCGACTTAATGGCCACACAAGTGAAGAATCCAGATTTTCGGTAATTAATGTCTGAACTGTATTATTTTTTGTGTGCGAAGCTGAAGTGACGTCATGTTCTTATGTTTGTCCTCTTTTTGAGGTGCCACTGTCGTTTGTTATGAACTGTTTTATCCGCTTCAATTTTCTATGAAGCTGCATTGCTACGTCTCTGTTGAGCGCTAATGGACTCTTTGCACCTAAGGCGTTGACGTCACATCTCCAGGAGCTAATGCGGCTTACTT